>NW_012106253.1:1182011-1202040 GCF_000951045.1 Mandrillus leucophaeus
ATACATATGTAACAAACCTGCACGTTATGCACATGTACCCTACAACTTAAAGTATAATAATAATAAATAAATTAAAAAAAAAAAAAAAGAAAACGTATTATCTTCCTTCAGAGAAAGCTTAGAGATCATTGGAAAGACTAGAAACATACAAATAGTATGGATGATAACAGGGCTGAGGGTTGGGAACAATAAAAAGAACTTGAACTTGTATTTCACTGTTTTAAATCAAGCAACTATATTACGGGGCAAAAAAGTAAAAGGATACTGTCATCCTAACTATCTTATAACCAATATACATTCTGATATAAATTTAAAATCCCAATAATTTTGAGCATATTTCTCTTGGCTAATTTCTTCTAGTGTTCCATAAATGGATATTAAACAGTTGAAACTCATTTGCATCTTGAAATTACTAACTTCTTTTGCAGTTACTTTGCTATTAAAAAATCATTATCAAAAATGCTTCTGTGTAAATTTTTGGGTGTTCAGATTTTAAAAAGTCATCGTCATCAGTCCAAACACTGGTAATGATGATGGTATGTAATACTTAAATGAGCACATATATATGCCAGGCATTGTTCTAATCTCTTTATGTGTATTATTTAATTCTCACAACTACCCTTTAAGGTAGGTACTGTTATTATCTCAATATTATAAATGATGAAACTGAAGCACACAGTAAACCTAAAGTCATCTTGCTAGCTAATGGTGGAGAAAATATTTGAATCCAACAGTGAGATTTCAGAGTCCACTCCCTTTTACCTTTTTTTTTCTGCTTTGTCAGAATCTTTGAGTGGATCTCCATGTCAATATATAGTCCTGAACCATGAAACTGCAATGGAATTAAAGACACAGGGTTATAAGCACCTAGAAACAGGGAAGACTTTAGAGAGCCAGGGAAGGCTTACCTGAGTCAGTGTTTTTTGAGTGGAAACCTAAGGATGAGTAACAGTTAAGTAGGCAAAAATAAGGGAGGAATATTTCAGGTAGAGGGAATAGCTTGTGCAAAGGCCTTGTGGCAAAAGAAAATAAAGTGACATCAAGAAATAGAAAGAAGGCCAATGTGACTAGAGATGAGTGAGTAAGGGGGAGAAAGCACAAGATGGCTCCAGAGATGGAAGCAGGTTCCTCATCTTCTTGGCCAGGTTACAAAGGTATTTGGTTTTCATTCTAAGAATATCAGGAATCATTTAAGAATTTTAAGTGAGGGGTGACATGATTTAAATTTTTTAAAGTTTATTCTGGCCTAATGTAGAAATTAGATTGGAGGGGAACAAAAGCAAATGCAACTGGGCACAGTGGCTCACACCTGTAATCCCAGTGCTTTGGGAGACCAATGTGGGGGGGATCACTTGAAAGGTCAGGAGTTCAAGACCAGCCTGACCAACATGGCCAAACCCCATCTCTACAAGAAAATACAAAAATTAGCCGGCCGTGGTGGTACACACCTGTAATCCCAGCTACTTGGGAGGTGAGGCATGAGAATCACTTGAACCCAGGAGGCGGATGGAGGTGGAGGTTGCAGTGAACTGAGATCATGCCACTGCACTCCAGCCTGGGCAGAGCAAGACTCCTTCTCAAAAAAAGAAAAAGAGAAAATGCAGTGAGACCAGTCTGAAATCTAAAACTGTAGCCCAGGGGAGAAATCTGTACTAAAATAGTACAGGTGGAGCTATAGAGACTGGTCAGATTTGAGAGGTAGTAAGATTTCAGAAATCATTATGAAGTAAAATGGGTAATACTTAGTGATATGTATAGGAAGGAAAGTGGGTAATATTTAGTGATGTGCTTACTTTGTACATAAGGACTTTGTGAACAGGAAGGAGGTGTTATGGATGACATTCAGGTTTCCCAAAATAGTGTATGCTTCATATTATGTGCTTAAATAAGTACATCATATACCTTGTATTAGGAAATTAGGTGCTACTGTCTACCTCTTTTCCCTTGCCAGAAACATGGGAGTCACAGTAGATTTGTCCTTTTAAATCTCTGGTGTAAATTTTTTTTCTGTTACCACAGAAGGTATCTCTATCAAAGTATTGTATGATAGTTGGTTTGTTGGTCTGTCTCCACCACTAAACTGTAAGCTTTCTCCTGAGGGTAAAAACTACTGTTAGTGCTTAGCACATGGGCTTGAGGCTAACAGAGTGACTGAATGACCGAATGAATGAACACATACAATGTACTCTTTCAGAAACTACTTTTCCTATTTTTTTGTCTATTTTTCCCATTGAATATAAAGGTATATCTATCAATGAACATATTGAGGTAGGCACGTATGGATTACAGAGACAACCTTAAAGGAGTTTACATTAAAATAGATGAGATGAGGCATTTTTTATGAATAACACAATTCAGCAGAGACTAGCATAATGGAGGAGAAATGATATCCAGTTGAAGCTATTAGAAACTGACACATTGACTTGAATCCCGAAAGAATGAGGAAAATTTTAATGGGCAATGATTCAGAGGTGAAAGAAGATAGAAGCTGTGTGAACAAAGGCACAAATTTGGGGAAATACAGGCCATGCTACTGGAGCATTGAGTGGTTTCTTTTGAGTAGACTTCATAGTTTGTACGTGGGAAGGAGCAGTGAAAGATTAAGGAGATGGGAGCCAAATCATCAAGGATACTGACTGGGGGACAAAGAATAGGCAATTTACAGAACCAAAGATTTTTGAACAAAGGAATGGTGTGATTTTGTTCCTTAAGTAGAAGACCACTTAGGGATATGAGAAAATTATAAGAGAAAAAATTATAAAGGAACCAATAAGAATAGACTGTTAAAACAGTAATGCCCCTATGGACAAGAAAAAAGCAGTGGAATCAGAAAAGAGGCAACAGATGACAGATCATTAATTGAGGATGATGTAGAAAGCCAACACTTCTTTTGAAATAGTACTTTAAAAAAAAAAAAGATAACTTTCACAAACATTACGAAAAATTCCAAAATGTAAAGCAACTACCTTATTCAATATTTCTGTCAAAATTGGTTAAAATGTTTCCTGCATATTCTCATAACTGGTGCTTTGACGATAACCAGTCTAAATTTGAACCTTCTTTCCTTGGGTGCTTGCCTCTCCTTACCTTCTAAGCCCATTGAATATACAGGTGTACCGTTTGAGAAACTAAACCATTTTAGTTGCCCATTTTTCCCTAAATTATTTCAACTTGTTCTTCTTTTAAATGAAATTGGACATCGCTTTTCTTAATGTGATAGCATCTTTTTATCAGTTCCATTCCAAAGACTATGTATGTACCTTAACCCAAACCCAAATAAAATAATTTTAATATGGGAAATGTTATGCTGAATAAAACTTCTATTTATTCACTTGTGTCCTATTATCTATTTTCCTGTAATTCAAATATGAGAAAATTACTAAGCTTTATCTTGAACATCTTTGTTTTAACTTTGGAAATAATTTCAAGTTTATAAAAAGTTATGACAATGGTACTAAGAACAGCAAAATATCCTTCATGTAAATTCACCTGTTATTAACATTTCCCCCACTTACTTTATCACTTGTACTCTCTCTTGCCCCGTATGTGTGGATATATACACACACAACTTGTTTTTGTGAGGTATGTAAGGGTGAATTACAAACATCATCGCCCTTTATTCCTACATACTTCAGTGTGTTATTTCCTAAAAGTAAGGATATATTTTATATAACCACAGTACAATTACCAACTTCATAAAGTTATTTTGATATAGTCGTTTTACTAAATCAACCATTCATGTTCCAATTTTGTCAGTTGACCTAATAATGTCCTGCATAGTATTTTTCCCCTCTATTAGAGGATCAGTCTAGAGTCAAGTATTGTATTGTCTTTAATTTTTCTTTTTAGGCTCCTTTAGTCTAGAACATTGTAAGGAATATATAGCCTACCCTCTTCCCCTCCCCCTCATTTTGTATGTTGCTGATGTTTCCTTGTTAGATCTAGTTTACATTTTCTTGACTACTATACTGCATAGCGGATGTGTTGTTCTCAGAATACCACATCTGGAGGCAGACGCTGTCAGTCTGTCCCTCAGTAGTGATATGAATTTTGATCACACAGTCAGGGTGTTGTCTAGATTTTTTCACTGTAGACTTATTTTCCCTTTGCAACTAATAAACAATCCATGGAAGACACTCTAAGACAGTACAAGTACTCTGCTCCACATAAAAATCTCATTTTAGACTAGGCATTTGTTGATGGTTCTTGCCTGATCCAGTCTTTACCATGATTGTTGCCAATTGGTGATTTTTCCAACTCCAGCATTTCCTCTACATTCACCAGTCATCCCTTGGCATTCTGCTGTAAGCAAGAGCCTTCCCTCCCATCTCCTCCACTTATTTACTGGTCTATTATCAGTAAGAATTGTAAATTCCTACCTTCTCTGTGGCCTATAATTTATTACTGTAATGAATTGTTTTGGTGCTCAAATTGTCCTTGATTTGGCCAGTGGGAGCTCCTTCCAGCTGGCTGCTGTATTCTTGGCCCCATCATTCATTCATTCATTCATTCATTCCTCTCTCTCTCTCTCTCTCTCTCTCTCTCTCTCTCTCTCACTTGCTCACTCACTTTTGCACTCTCTTACTTTCTGGCGTAAGATGTTCCAAGCTCCTCTTGTACTTGCCCTGCTCTAGCCTTTGAATCAGCTATTTCTCCAAAGAGCCCTGGTGAACATTGTTTTTAAACTATGTTAATTGACATAGGGTGAGCAAGGGCCTCCAGGACTAGGGTTGTGGATGGGGCAAGAGAAAGAGCAGGCTCTGTGCTGTCATAACTCTCCTTATCACTCAGGTACACCCTAGTAGGTGGTATGGCTGAAAACCACAGAACTGGAGATTCTTTTTCCCTAAAGATTGGGGTCTCACTATGTTGCCTAGGCTGTTCTCAAACTCTTGTTCAGGCATCCTCCTGCCTCTGTCTCCCAAGTAGCTGGAACTACAGGTGCACACCACCACACCCAGCTCTGAAGATTTTTTTTTTTTCTTATTTTTCTGAAGATTCTTTAAAAGAATATTAAGAATACACTTTGATTCTAACACTTAAAAAAATAAGTAAATCATTTTACTTTTTGTGTAAAGTATACCTTTATTTTGTTTTGTTTTGCAAGCTGAGGGAGTTAGTATGGAAGAGGGATTATGGTTACTCCTTAAGATTTCATTGTCTCTGTAATCTCTTTACTTCACCCTTCAATCTCTGATTAACTCCTAATCATAGGTGTGCTCACTTGTGTTAAATCAGTATCACCCTTTCCCATTTCCATGCTTGATATCCCTTGACTTTGAAGAGATAGCTGATTTTTCAAATGTATTAATTTATCTTATAAATTTTTCATTTAGCCCTTTTTAAAATGAATGTTTCAAGTATTAATACCTGTTTTGTTTATTGCTGCCTCATTTTTAACTATTTGTTTATGCTTTAAGGGTTACCATAATGAAAGATAAAGATACCAGGAAGAGTAAAGGGGTTGCATTTATTTTATTTTTGGATAAAGACTCTGCACAAAACTGTACCAGGGCAATAAACAACAAACAGGTAAGCTATTCATCTCCATCGAGGTTTTTAGCCCCAAAGCCTTTATGCTCATCCAGGCCAAAAATGTGGGGATATAGTGGATCATCAGGTCTAACATATATCTGTAGATTCTTAAGATAGATCTAACTTATGGAAAGAAAAGAGGTCAAACTGTACTGGGTTCTCAAAACATTGGTGGAATCTCAGGAATAAGAATACTACAGAATAGAATTTATCATACCTGAGTGACAATTGCTAAAAAATCCAAAATAAACTAGAATTGAAGATTTGAGAAAATTGATTAAATAATTTTAGATTTCAATGAAATACATTCTACATTTACAGTTTTCTCTTGTTTAGTTATTTGGCAGAGTGATAAAAGCAAGCATTGCTATTGACAATGGAAGAGCAGCTGAGTTCATCCGAAGGCGAAACTACTTTGATAAATCTAAGTGTTATGAATGTGGGGTAAGTAAACCTAAAACTTAATGTAACTTTCCATAGTTTAAGATACTTTTCACGTCAGTCTTTTATTTTTGCTCACCAAAACTTCTGACTGGCTAAACCAGGTTATGAAAATGCTTTATTTTTTAATATTTATTTTTTTGAGACAGGGTTTTCCTCTGTCACCCAGGCTGGAGTGCAGTGATGCAATCACAACTCACTGCAGCCTCCACCTCCTGGGCCCAGGTGATCGTCCCACCGCAATGTCCAAGTAGCTGGGACCACAGGCATGCACCATCACACCCTGCTTAATTTTTTAATTTTTTTGTAGAGGCAGGTTGTTCCTATGTTGCCCAGGCCAATCTCAAACTCCTGGGCTCAAGCAGTCCTCCCACCTCAGCCTCCCAAAGTGCTAGAGTTACAAGTGTTAGCCACTGTGCCTGGCCTAGTTGTTTCACTTAGGGACTCTAAACTCATCAAAGTAAATTCAGTTGAAATGCACTGTGTAAAGATAACCTGAGTTGGGTGATACAAAGTGGTATTTTCTCTAGTTCCTAAATCTTTGAAAATCACTAGTTTTAAAAGTGTTAGACTGATTATTTATGTCACTGTCTTGCAAGATTTTAGTAACTCATAAATTTTTGTTAATAGGATATTGCCTGTTTCTGTACCAGTTTTTAAGTGTCACAGTTCAATAGCAACATTATCATGTGACCTTATCCACTATGGGATATTGTGTTTTGAAGTTTTTTATTTTTTCCTATTAGTATTGCTAGTGTTTTATAACTGAACTATCCTCACATTTTCTTCTTTGGTTCTCTTCATGATCTGTCATTATCCATTTAAAGTTTTGGTGATGAGGAGGAAAAGACAGCCATAGAATAATTTTGTATAAGATCTGTATTGGTACCAAGAGAATTTTAGTCTGGTTCTCACAGGTGTAAGTTTGTAAAATGACCATATAAAATACTTAAGAAACAGGCCGGGCACAGTGGCTCATGCCTGTAATCCTAGCACTTTGGAAAGCTGAGGTGGGTGGATCACTTGAGGTCAGAAGTTCAAAAGCAGACTGACCAACATGGTGAAACCCCGTCTCTACTAAAAATACAAAAAAATTAGCCAGGCATGGTGGCAGGCACCTGTGATCCCAGCTACTTGGAAGGCTGAGGCAGGAGAATCACTTGAACCCAGGAAGCAGAGGTTGCAGTGAGCCGAGATCACTCCACTGCACTCCAGCCTGGGCGACAGAGCGAGACTCCGTCTCAAAAATAAAAATAAAAATAAAATACTTAAAAAACAGAGTCGAGAGGTAGTAATGGGGAGCTGGGGAGAGAATCATGGAGAGATACCATCCTGGCTACAAAATCACATGGAAGATGCAAGGAAATGGCTTGAGGTCCTCTACCCCACTGTCACTCCCCATACCCCCCACAAAAAAGATAACTAAATAAACAGACTGACGGATGAATGAATAGAAAGAGTGAGCAAGCAGTCGCTTGGATACATACTGATTCTGTCAATTCCTATGATTCTGAAACCTCTTAAGTAAACACTTTAGAAACTTTTCCAAAGTTCTGAGTTTTGTAAAAGAAAGAAAGGGAGGGAGGGAAGGTAGTTACATTCAGATTGGTATATATCTTCATATTCACAGTGAATATTAAGTTATCTGAGAAATCCTAGATGAATCTGTTAATTGGTTCCTTTTGGTATATGGATCCATAGAGTTGTTATATTTTTTACATTTTTATATTTAATTTCCCTCCCTCCAAAAAAACCTATTTATATTTACTTAGCCTGGTTTTTCTAAAGTTATTTCATTAAATCCTTTTTAGTATGGGATATGTTAATATGTTTTGCTATAATATTATTCCAAAACACAGTTTCAGATATGCTTCTCTAACTATATTTTCTCAGCAGCTCATTAACAGTAAGTAACCTCTCTTAGGTTGGGCCATGTCCTAGGTATACAAAGTGCACAGTCTGTCTGCTCTGTCAAATATACTGGAAAAGCATGATTATTGTTCCCTTCTATTGTTCTAACCTTGGCTCAGTCTCCACACCCTACCCTGACATACCTCTTAAATGGAATTATAGTGAGCTGATGTCCAGATTATAGTTGAGCTCTTATGTTTTACAAGTCAATGTTCTAGCTAAGTAGGAATAATAGCCTAGTCCAGCATTGTCAAATGAGAATATAATGCAAGCCACGTATGTTACTAAGTCTTCAGAAATCCAATGTGTATTTTACCTTTACACTACATATCAATTCAGACAAGTTCTCAATAGCCACATTGGCTGGCTAGTGGCTACTGTAATTGGATAGTGCAACTGTAGTCAGCATATGAAAGGGAAAAAACGAAAGTAATTCATAGGAAAAGTGAGGAAGAAATTTTCCATTTGTTTTTTGTTTTTTTGTTTGTTTTTTGAGACAGGGTCTTGCTCTGTTGCCCAGGCTGGCGTGAAGTAGCACAATCTCGGCTCACTGCAGTCTCTGCCTCCCGGGTTCAATCAATTCTTGTGCCTCAGTCTCCTGAGTAGCTGGGATTACAGGCGCATGCCACCACGCCCAGCTAATTTTTGTGTAGTTAGTAGAGACAGGGTTTTTCCATGTTGGCCAGGCTGGTCTTCAGCTCGCTTCCTCAGGTGACCCGTCCGCCTCAGTCTCCCAGTGCTGGGATTACAGGCTTGTAATCCACCGTGCCTAGCCCAAAAGAGTTTTTTTTGTTTGTTTTTTGTTTTTTGTTTTTTTTTGAGACGGAGTCTCGCTGTGTTACCCAGGCTGGAGTACAGTGGCACAATCTCTGCTCACTGCAAGCTCCACCTCCCGGGTTCACGCCATTCTCCTGCCTCAGCCTCCGAGTAGCTGGGACTACAGGCATGCACCACCACGCCTGGCTAATTTTTTTGTATTTTTAGTAGGGATGGGGTTTTACTGCATTAGCCAGGATGGTCTCGATCTCCTGACCTCGTGATCCACCCGCCTCGGCCTCCCAAAGTGCTGGGATTACAGGCTTGAGCCACCGCGCCCGGCCCAAAAGAGTATTAAGCAACATATCGGAAATTAACAGGAATAGTTTTATCCTTATTTTATCAGTAACTTAAGATGTTTACATTTAGGGTAAATAATCCATTTAAGTTTTGATTTTTTTTTTTTTTTTTTTTTTTGAGACGGAGTTATTTGCTCTGGTCACCCAGGCTGGAGTGCAGCGGCACAATCTCACCTCACTGCCACCTCCACCTCCTTGGTTTAAGCAATTCTCCTACCTCAGCCTCCTGAGTAGCTGGGGCTACGGGTGTGTGCCACTACGCCCAGCTAATTCTTTTTTTGTTTGTTTGTTTTTTAGTAGAGACGGGGTTTCACCATTTTGGCCAGTCTGGTCTCAAACTCCAGACCTCAGGTGATCCACCCGCCTCAGCTTCCCAAAGTGCTGGGATTACAAGCGTGAGCCACCACACCTGACCGAACTGTTTTATATCTTGAATATTGAGATTTAAATGTTTGAGAGAAGACTACTACTTCTACTCTTAGTAAAACCACTAAATAGTCCTAAATGTTAATTTTAACTGAGAGTTACAATGTCACCTTCTAAATAGTAAAGTACTGGGTTTTATCATTAATGTCTTTCTATGTAGTCCCAGTATGGGAATATTCCTTTTTAAATTCGAAAACCTTTTAGTAAGGCCGGGTGCGTGACTCACACCTGTAATCCCAGCACTTTGGGAGGCCAAGGCTGGTGGATCACGAGGTCAGGAGATCGAGACCATCCTGGCTAATATGGTGAAACCCTGTCTCTACAAAAAATACAAAAATAAAAAATTAGCCAGGCATGGTGGCGGGTGCCTGTAGTCCCAGCAACTCGGGAGACTGAGGCAGGAGAATGGCGTGAACCCAGGAGGTGGAACTTGCAGTGAGCCTAGATCGCGCCACTGCACTCCAGTCTGGGCGACAGAGCAAGACTCCATCTCAAAAGAAAAAAAACCTTTTAGTATTAGAGTACCAGGCAAGATTTTGTAAATAACAAATATGGTATTTTTTCTTTCCTTTTTAATGGGAAACAAAAGGAAAGTGGACACTTAAGTTATGCCTGTCCGAAAAATATGCTTGGAGAACGTGAGCCTCCAAAGAAGAAAGAAAAAAAGAAAAAAAAGAAAGCTCCTGAACCAGAAGAAGAAATGTATGTATATTATTCTTACTAAATACATTATCATGTTGCTTTTGTCTTTTGGTTGGTTGCTTTTGCCTATTGGTTGGTTACATTCCAATTTGTTTTTCTTTATTTAAGTGAGGAAGTAGAAGAAAGTGAAGATGAAGGGGAGGATCCTGCTCTTGACAGCCTCAGTCAGGCCATAGCATTCCAGGTATTGTTCTTTTAAAAGGCATCATGCAATAGCTGACTGGGTTTATAGTCCTTGCTTACTTCATTGATCACCTCATGGCAACCTCTCTTTTTCCCCCTAACCTCCTAAGCCTTAGGAGACAAGCTGTTTCTCTGAGGTAGTGTGAATGAAAAGTTCCCAATGGTTCTTCCTAGATTTTTAAGGGCCTCACAACACTTACTATCTTAATCTTTTTTCATTAAAAAAAATGAGCAGAACTATTTACTCAAAGTGAGTATAGCCCAACAGAAAAGATTTTTTTTAGAAATTGCCTAGGATAATTTTGAGTAAGATTGTGAAATGGGACAGAACTCAGGGGAATGGAGCAGATCTTATTGTCTGCATGGACTGGGAGGGTGGGAAGTAATGGCATTTGTGGTATGTTTTTGCCATGTTTTGAATTAACGAACCATAAATAATATTAAACAGGTTATTGGTTTTGTTTTGTTTTTTGAATCACAGCAAGCCAAAATTGAAGAAGAACAAAAAAAATGGAAACCCAGTTCAGGAGGCCCCTCAACATCAGATGATTCAAGACGCCCAAGGATAAAGAAAAGCACATATTTCAGTGATGAGGAAGAACTTAGTGATTAAAATCTTGCCCTAGCACAGTAATAAAAATCAAGATTTGTTAATAACAATCTTGAAGAGCTAATTTTAATAAAAATAAGAAAAGTTAGTACTATCATGTTAATACTATTATTGTTATCCCAAGAAAAAAGATATTTTAAAAATTTATTTGAAAAGTTCATTATAAGGGCTTTATTCATGCCTGATTTGTTTACATGAGGACTTCTGAAATTAATCCTTAAAACTGAAACTTCCTGAAGACCGAAAAGTTGAATGATTTATTGTTACTTATGTTAATAAACTTTTCAAGAGAATTTTGTCTTTAAATATGGGTGTTTTGTCATCATATTTCTTGTAGCTTTATCCCAATCTGGATAAATTGTAAATACCTATAAAATAAATTGTATATACCTATAAAATATAAAGTCATATAGCTCTAAAAGGCTTAAAATCAAACACAGGTGTTACTTGTCTGCCCTACCCATAGCACCAAATTCCATTCCCTAGAAGAAACTACTCATATGTGCACACGTGTTGTTAAATAAAATACATATATTTCTGTCAATAAAACAATAAAGGAGAATTATTCACTGTCTTATACTTCTACCTTCCTCAATCTTCCCAATGTGGCTGTGTTAAAAATTGGGGGGAAATCTATACATATATTTTTTAATGACCATGTAAATAGTTTTCACTTCTGAGCCAAGGAGTATGCTATGATTACATTTTTCCTAGAGTTAATAGTTGTCTATTTTTTTCCATGTATCGTCTTTGTATTTATGACTAAATCTTCCCATTCTGTCTGCAGGTGGTTATATGGGAGTGGGATTAGCCTTTAATTTTCTACTTTGTATATTTCTATATTGTTTAACTTTGTAAGAATATCCATTAATTACTTTTTAACTAGTAAAAGCAATAAAAATAAGTTAACACTATTATGGTAATACTATTATTGTCATCCCAAGAAAAAATATATTAAAAAGAGATTTGAAAAGTTCATTATAAAAGCTTTATTTGTGTTTCCACTTTGAAAACTACAAAGTGTTAACCACCCATCAGCAAAGAATCTTCCAGATCACAGCAAGACAGACAGAATGATTGAATGCAGTACTCAACCATCTGTTTGGCCATTAGTCAAATACAACAGTTTTGGGTTTTTGTTGTTTTTTTTTTAATTTTTATTTATTTATTTTTAAAATGGAGTCTCACTCTGTTGCCCAGGCTGGAGTGCAGTGGTGCGATCTCAGCTCACTGCAACCTCCACCTCCCCAATTCAGACGATTTTCTTGCCTCAGCCTAAGTAGCTGGGATTACAGGCACACACTACCACATCCAGTTAATTTTTGTATTTTTTTAGTAGAGATGAGGTTTCACCATGTTGGTCAGGCTAGTCTCAAACTCCTGACCTCATGATCCACCTGCCTTGGCCTCCCAAAGTGCTGGAATTACAGGCGTGAGCCACCATGCCTGGCGTACAGTTTTAAAGCAAAGAAAAAAATTGGGAAAAGATTTGCCACAAATTTAAGTTTCTATGAATACCTGAAGACAGACTCCAGTAGGAAATAAATTAGTGACAAATAGAGTATTTAGAAGATAAAATAGGCCAGGTGCAGTGACTCATAACTGTAATCCCAACACATTGGGAGGCCAAGACAGCAGGACTGCTTGAGGCCAGGAGTTTGAGCCCAGCCTGGGGAAAATAAGGAGACTGTCTTTACAAAAAATAAAATTAGTCACTCGCACCTGTAGTCCTAGATACTTGGGAGGCTGAAGCGGGACAACCTGGGAAACAGCATGGTCCTGTCTTTAAAAAAAAAATTTTAAAAAAAGTAAAAAAAAAGTTTATCATTACTTATCAAGGAAATCTATTACAACCAGGAATACATCAAAATTTACCTAATTAGGAAAAAAAAACACTTCATTGTTGGTGAGGATGACATTAAGAGCACTTGTGGTATTGTATACTGGCCCTGAATCAATTCTGAAGGGTAATTTAACAATAAATATCAAACGTTAAGTATGTTCTATTTTTTGAACTAGAAATTATATTATATTTTATCCTAGGGTTCTAATCAGAAATGCAGGTATTTATGTACAAACATATATTATTTAAAATTCAAAACAAATAATTGTCAGCTGGGCACGGTGGCTCACATCTGTAATCCCAGCACTTTGGGAGGCCAGGGCAGGCAGATCGCTTGAGGCCAGGAGTTTGAGACCAGCCTGGCCAACATAGCGAAACCCCATCTGTACTAAAAATGCAAAAGTTAGCCAGCCATGGTGACACACGCCTGTAATTCCAGCTACTCAGGAGACTGAGGCACAAGAATCGCTGGAACCAGGGAGGCAGAGGCTGCAGTAAGCCAAGATCATGCCACTGCACTCCAGCCCTGGGTGACAGAGTGAGACTCTGTCTCAAAAAAAGAAAAAGAATCATCAACAGCAAACTAAAGCATGATGCATTTGCAATAATAGATTATTAGGAAGCATTAAAATGTTTCAAAGAATTTTTAATTGTATGAAAAAACATTCCAGATATAATGTCAAGTGTAAAACACTTGTTATATATATGGATACATATCTACATACGGAAGGGGGAAATGCGTACTGCTAAAGGAGCAATGCAGAGTGGTTCAGAGGATGCTCTTTTTTTTACTGATTAAGGAAATTCTTTTTTTTTTTTTTTGAGATGGAATCTTGCTCTGTCACCCAGACTAGAGTGCAATGGCACAATCTCTGCTCACTGCAAGCTCCGCCTCCCGGGTTCACGCCATTCTCCTGCCTCAGCCTCCTAAGTAGCTGGGACTACAGGCGCCTGCCACCAAGTCTGGCTAATTTTTTGTATTTTTAGTAGAGACGGGGTTTCACTGTGTTAGCCGGGATGGTCTCGATCTGACCTCGTGATCCGCCCGCCTCGGCCTCCCAAAGTGCTGGGATTACAGGCGTGAGCCACCGCGCCCAGCAGAGAGTATGCTCTTTTTTTGACAGATACACTTAGGTTCCTATGGCCATGTTGCCACTTAAAACTGCTGATCGTAGGTAATTTACTTAACCTGAGTTATATGAAAATGAAGAAGGTTAAAGCAACACAGAAGGACAAATATTGTATGATACCACTTACATGAGGCACCTGGAATAAGCAACATAGAGACAGAAAATAGAGGTTACCAGGGTCTGAAGGGAGGTTAAAAGGGGGGGTAGTTATTTAATGCATACAGTTTCTGTTTCAGTTGATGAAAAGTTCTGGAAATGGCTAGTGGTGATGGTTGCTCAATACTGTGAATGCCTAATGGCACTAAGTTGTACATGTAAAAATGGGTAAAATGGGCCGGGCGTGGTGTCTCATGCCGGTAATCCTAGCAGTTTGGGAGTCTGAGGCAGGCAGACTGCCTGAGCTCAGGAGTTTGAGACCAGCCTGGCCAACAGGGTGAAACCCCATCTCTACTAAAATAGAAAAAAATAGCCGAGTGTGGCAGTGTGCGCCTGTAGTCCCAACTACTCGGGAGGCTGAAGCAGAAGAATTGCTTGAACCCAGGAGGTGGAGGTTGCAGTGAGTCACGATCATGCCACTACACTCCAGCCTGGGCAACAGAGCAAGACTCTGTCTCAAAAAAAAAGGTAAATTTTATGTGATGTATATTTTATCACACACGCACAAAAAAAAAAACATGTGCCTCAAGTGACAGGACTGCATAGAAAAAAATGTGCAAACATAACTAAAAATTTTTTGTAAAGTGTAATTAGGCCACCAAGCCCTCCCCACAGCCCACCAAGTCATGCTGAACCATCACACCTGCAAGCCCCTTCCTTGTGGTCTACGTCCAGAATAATATTAAGATAGGTTTCCCACCGCAGGCAAGGGATTGGAGGGGTCCTTCCCCAGGAGAAAATACACACAGCTTGAGATATTCGCCCTAAAGAAAATGTTCAGTAATAAAGACCTCCAAGTTAATATGTCCAAAGCAACGCTAGTGAAATATGCTTTAATCAGGTTTTCAGTACTTCACATTCAAATATGAACAGACACATAAGCATCAACAAACATTTGAGGAAAGCCTGTAATACAACAGAAACCCAAACAAGCACACCACAAAAGAGAGCTTTAAGACCAATTCTGGCTTTGAAAATCTATCTATCCCCTACGGTTTCAGAAAAAGAGACTGTGAACCTGTGATGAACTTGGCAGTTTCTTTTCTTTTTTTTTTTTTTTTTTTTGAGATGAAGTCTCGCTCTGTCACCAGGCTGGAGTGCAGTGATGCAGGTGCAATCTCGGCTCACTGCAACCTCTGCCTCCTGGGTTCAAGTGATTCTCCTGCCTCAGCTTCCTGAGTAGCTGTGATTACAAGCGTGCACCACCACCACCACACCCGGCTAATTTTTGTATTTTTAGTAGAGATGGGGTTTCACCATGTTGGCCAGGATGGTCTCGACCTCCTTACCTCATGATCTGTCCACCTTGGCCGCCCAAAGTGCTGGGATTACAGGCATGAGCCACCGTGCCAGGCCTGTTTTTATTTGTTTGTTTGTTTGTTTGTTTAGAGTTTCACTCTTGTTGCCCAGGCTGCAGTGCAATGGCATGATCTCAGCTCACTGCAACCTCCACATCCTGGATTCAAGTAATTCTCCTGCCTCAGCCTCTCATGTAGCTGGGATTACAGGTGTGTGCCATCATGCCCAGCTAATTTTGTATTTTTTTAGTAGAGATGGGGTTTCACTGTGTTGGTCAGGCTGGTTTCAAACTCCTGACCTCAATTGATCCATCTGTCCTGGCCTCCCAAAGTGCTGGGATTACAGGCGTGAGCCACTGTGCCTGGCCAACTTGGTAGTTTCTAATAAGTACTTGTCTAGCAGAGAATGCCCTTCTTGCCCTTCTGGCTGGATATGACTAATGGTTTTTTTTTTTTTTTTTTCCTTCTGCAGTCATTTACTCATTTGCTTTTTTGACTAGATGCCTTATTCTGAAATTGTCAATTACAGTTTTCAGAGTATCATGAAATTCAATTATGCCCACATAGGACATTTATAAATTTTGCATGTTAATTTATTCCTTTGTTTTATAAGCTATAAGTGTGTGTATATATGTGCTCTACAGCCAGGTGTGGTGGCATGCACCTGTAGTCCCAGCTCCTGGAGAGGCTAAGGTGGGAGGTTCCCTTGAGCCCAGGAATTTAAGTCCAGCTGGGCAACAGAGTAACACCTTGTCTCTAAAAAACAAATAAAATTGAATTTAAGTAATATTTTTGGCCGGGTGTGGTGGCTTATGCCTGTAATCCCAGCACGTTGGGAGGCCAAGGCAAGAGGATCTCTTGAAGCCAGGAGTTCAAGACAGCCTAGGCAGCAAAGTGAGACCCTGACCTTATAAAAATAAAAAATAACTTTTTTAAATTAAAAAAATAAAAACTATGTTTTAAATGCTTAAATATTAAAACCTTGATTACCATACCTAGAAAAGTACTTGAAAGCTTTACATAGAATATGCCATAGATCAGTAACTTAGGTTCAATCATTGATGGAGGGCTGGAAACCTAATTTTTAAAGTGGGGAGGAAACTATTGGATCATATAACTAAGCCATCCAGCTTCAGAAATGGATAAAAGAGATTAAAATGTAATTAGAAATATCTTTTTCTTTGTCTTACCACTGCTTTCCTCTGTACTTCCTTTATTTCTCAACAAGCTTTCTTCATATGATGGTAGAGATAACCATCAGTATCTCTAAAACTAAGAATCCCAACAAAGAAAACCCCTTTCCCAATGGTCCCAGCAAAAGTTCCTGATTGGCTAGGTCTCTGTCACAGTCCCCATTCCTGGAAATAAGGAGTAGAGTCAGTCCCACCCAAACTACATAGAGTGAAAGTGTTCCTGTGCAACGCAGTATCTATCTTCAGTTTGGAATCAATATGGAAATTACCCTGTCAAAAGAATCTTAAGCTTAAAACCCTCCTTTCAACATTTCCAAGGGCAGAACACTGAGACAGCTGAGCAGAACACACAAAGAAAATAAAGATTCAGGCCGGGCGCAGTGGCTCACGCCTGTAATCTCAACAGTTTGGGAGGCTAAGGCAGGTGGATCACCAGAGGTCGGGAGTTCGAGACCAGCCTGACCAACATAGTGAAACCCCGTCTCTACTAAAACAACAAAATTAGCCAGGTGTGGTGGCGCATGCCTGTAATCCCAGCTACTTGGAAGGCTGAGGCAGGAGAATTGCTTGAACCCAGGAGGCAGAGGCTGCAGTAAGCTGAGATCATGCCACTGCACTCCAGCCTGGGCAATAGAGTGAGACTCTGTCTCAAAAAAAAAAAAAAAAGAAAAAGAAAGAAAGTGAAAACCTCCTTGGAAAGCAATTTGATAAGCACTATTACTTAAACTAACAACATGAACAGTTGCAGTCAGACTGAGCCCTCAGTCCAGAGAATGGGCTTAAGCCATTGTCAATTTTTTTTTAAACACTGCATTTATAAGACCCAAATTTTAAGAATCCTTATATACTACTATAGATTAAGACAACCAATTAACAATTTTAGTTAAGCTATGGCACCTAGAAGAAATAAGCAGACCAGAAACATAAAAGCTTTTATAGAAGGCAGATTCCTTTCTGGCATGTTGCACTTTTCATCAGCACATCTTTGCAAGATGCATGGTTTCATGTGAAACACATGATCTTCTTTTCAAAGAGATAGTATAGTTTGGTTAGAGCCTCATAAGTATATTTAAGCTAAGTTAAATACTAAAAATGGCTTTTAACAAATTACCTGAAAGACAAATTATATCACATATTTAGCACTATGTTTAAGGCACTGTTCTAAACACATTATAAATATAAAATAATGGAATCCCTTTTAGGTATTGTTTTCATCATTATACAGATGACAGAACTAAGGCACAGAGAGGCAAAGTAATTCACCCAAAGCCACAAAGTCAGTAAGTAGCATGATGAGGTTTTAAATGCAGGGTACAATGTATGTTATTTTGGAGATGGATACACAAAAAAGTCCTATGCATGACTTACCAAAAATAAATAAATAAATAAAATATAAAAATAAAGGATAAGCCTGGGCAGGTGGCTCACACCTATAATCCCAGCACTTTGGGAGGTCGAGGGGGGCCAATCACCTGAGGTCGGGAGTTCGTGACTAGCCTGACCAACATGGGAAAGCCCCATCTCTACTAAAAGTAGAAACTTAGCCCGGCACATGCTTGTAATCCCAGCTACTTGGGAGGCTGAGGCAGGAGAATCACTTGAACCAGGGAGCTGGAGGTTTCAGTGAGCCAAGATCGGGCCATTGCACTCCAGCCTGGGCAAAAAGAGTGAAACTCTGTCTCAAAAAAAACAAAAAAGAAAAAGAAAAAGAAAAGCCCTGACTTCACCACCACTAAATATATACATATAACACTTGTACCCCATAAATTTATACAAAGACAATTTTTTAAAAATAAGAGAAATAAAGCCAAACAAACTTGCTCTAGAGTCAATATGCTATCTCTATGCTATGATGCTTCTCTCAAAAAGTACTCAAATGATATGACTGGCTGGGCTCACACCTGTAAACCCAGCACTCTGAGAGGCCGAGGGGGATGGATCACCTCAGGTCAGGAGTTCAAGATCAGCCTGCCCAACATGGCGAAACCCTATCTCTACTAAAAATACAAAAATTAGCCAGGCATGGTGGCATTCACCTGTAGTCCCAGCCACCCAGGAGGCTGAGGCAGGAAAATCACTTGAATCCAGGAGGCAAAGGTTGCAGTGAGCAGAGATCGTGCCACTGCACTCCAACCTGGGTGACAGAGCGAGACTCCGTCTAAAAAAAAAAAAAAAAAAAATTATAGTACTGCCTTATCAACTAGGAGATGGTGGTTTTAAATTTCATTTTACATGCATAAGAATAACAATTTGTTTTATTCCATCTTAAAGAATTTTCACAGGTAGAAGTATTCTTGCAATAACCAACAAATTTTAAAGTTAAAAGAGTAAATATATTATGCCCTAGTGCTTTCTTTAAAAAAATTAAAAATAATTTCCACTTGGAAGTTTAATGAGATCTTAGACTTATCTGTCCAAAACTGAACCCCTGGTCTTCCAAACCAGCTATACTCCCACCTTTTCCTATTTCTGTTTGGTTTCGCTTTGAGACAGTCTCACTCTGTTGCTCAGGCTGGAATGCAGTGGCTCACTGCAGTCTTGACCTCCCAGGTTCAAGTGATCCACCCATTTCAGCCTCCCAAGAAGCTGGGACTACACGTGTGTGCCACCACTCCCAGCTAATTTTTTTTTTTTTTTTCCTGTAGAGGTGAGGCCTCCCTACGTTGCCTGGTCTTGAACTCCTGGGCTCAAGCAATCCTCCCACCTCAGCCTCCCAAAGTGCTGGGATTACAAATGTGAACCACCACACCTGGCTTCCATTTCTGTTAATGTTAACTCCATTAGCACAGGCCAAAGAATTTGGAGTTATCCTCGTTTCCTCTTTTTTTTTTTTTTTTTTTTTTTTTTTGAGACAGGAGACAGGGTCTTACTTTGTCACAGAGGCTGGAGTGCAGTGGCATGATCTCGGCTCCCTGCAACCTCCACCTCCCGGGTTCAAGCGATTCTCCTGCCTCAGCCTCCCAAGTAGCTGGGACTACCTGTGCCTGCCACCACGCCCAGCTAATTTGTTTTGTATTTCTTTTAGTAGAGATGGGGTTTCACTATGTTGGCCATGCTGGTCTTGAACTCCTGACCTCGTGATCCGCCTGCCTTGGCCTCCCAAAGTGCTGGGATTACAGGCATAAGCCACCGCACCAGGCCGTCTCCTCTCGTTTTCTAACACCCCCACATCTAAGTCACAAGCTCTTGGCTCTGTCTTTAAAATATGTTCAGATATATGAAGTTAATCTACTGCAATCACCTTGGCCCACAACACCATCTCACTAGAATTACTGCAATTGCCTTTTTTTTTTTTTTTTTTTTTAAAGACAGAATCTCGCTCTATCGCCCAGGCTGGAGTGCAGTGGCACGATCTCGGCTCACTGCAACCTCTGCCTCCCAGGTTCAAGCAATTCTCCTGCCTCAGCCTCCCAAGTAGCAAGGATTATAGGCATGTGCCACCATGCCCAGCTAATTTTTGTATTTTTGTATTTTTAGCCACTGTAC
>NW_012106253.1:1202090-1226209 GCF_000951045.1 Mandrillus leucophaeus
CTCTATCGCCAGGCTGGAGTGCAGTGGTACAATCTCAGCTCACTACAACCTCCAACTCCCTGGTTCAAGGGATTCTCCTGCCTCAGCCTCCCAAGTAGCAAGGATTATAGGCATGTGCCACCATGCCCAGCTAATTTTTGTATTTTTGTATTTTTAGCCACTGTACCCCACCTGCAGTTGCCTCCTAAGTACTCTGCATAGAGCTGCCAGAGTGATCCTTTTAAAAGTAAGACAGGCCAGGCACGATGGCTCATGCCTGTAATCCCAGCACTTTGGGAGGCTGAGGTGGGTGGATTACCTGAGGTCAGGAGTTCAAGACCAGCCTGGCCAATGTGACGAAACCCCATCTCTACTAAAAAAATATAAAACTTAACTGGGTGTGGTGGTGGGTGCCTGTAATTCCAGCTACTGGGGAGGCTGAGGCAGAAGAATCGCTTGAACCTGGGAGGCAGAGGTTGCAGTGAGCTGAGATCACGCCATTTCACTCCAGCTTGGACAACAACAGCAAAACACTATCTCAAAAAAGGTAAGACAGACGTAACCCTCCGCTCAAAGTCTCCCCTGGCTTTTCATCTTCCTCAGAGTTAAAGCTAAAGTTTCAACAATGACCTAGATACATAAGGTCCCAAAAGAAGGGCTCTGTGTCTCTCATCTCATCACCTACAATTCACCTCCTAGGTTAGTTTACTGTAGCCACTCTGGCCTCCTTACTGTCTCTCACATTCAACAGGCAGGCACCCACCTGAGAACCTTTGCAATAGATACTCTGTCAGTTTGAGCATTCTTCCTCCTGGTTTGTTTTCCTCCCTCCCTTCCTCCTTCCCTCCTCCCTCACTCCTTCACTCCTCCTTCCCTCCTTCCCTCCTCCCTCACTCCTTCACTCCTCCTTCCCTCCTTCCCTCCTCCCTTCCTCCTTCACTCCTCCTTCCCTCCTTCCCTCCTCCCTTCCTCCTTCTTTCCTCCTTCTTTCCTCCTTCTTTCCTCCTTTCTTCCTTCCTCCTTCCTCCTTCCTTCCCCACCATGCCCCACTATCCTGTACCCATAAAAACCCCAAACCCCAGAATCGGATGAGGAGATGACAGGACAACCAGATGAACAGCAGAACGACATGGCAGAGAAAGAGAAGAGAAGGAACATCTGAATGACAAGAGGAGTTCTGCTGGGGGTGGTTGGACAGGAGTTCAGCAGCTGGACAGCCAAACTCCAGTGGGAGATCATTGTCCCACTCCATCCCCACTTCTGGCTCCCCATCCATCCCACTGAGAGCCACCTCCACTGCTCAATAAAACCCCTGCATTCATGTGTGACCTGATTCTTCTGGGATGCTGGACAAGAGCCTGGGATATAGAGAGCTGTCACACTGGCCCTGTGCCCTTGCAGAAAGGCAGAGGATCCACTGAGCTGGTTAACACTGAAGTTGTCCACGGACCGCAAGGCCAAAAGGGCACACTGTAACACACACCCACTTGGGCTCCTGCACCTGTCTGTGTGCTCCCTTTCCTATAAGGGGTTTAGCCATGGCAGTGACTGAACAGATGAGCCACACCCCTGTCGCATGTCCTGTGAGGGGGGTCAGATAATTCTCCAGTTTCATCTGGGGGCTTGTCCAGGATACAACTGAAGAATGGTGAGCTAAAATGTGATACTAGGCTGGCCACAGTGGCTCACACCTTTAATCCCAGCACTTTGGGAGCCTAGGCGGGCGGATCACGAGGTCAGGAGATTGAGCCTAGGTGGGCGGATCACGAGGTCAGGAGATTGAAACCCCATCTCTACCAAAAATACAAAAAAATTAGCCAGGCTTGATGGCGGATGCCTATAGTCGCAGCTACTCCAGAGGCGGAGGTAAGAGAATGGCGCGAACCTGGGAGGCGGAGCTTGCAGTGAGGCGAGATCGCACCACTGCACTCCAGCCTGGGGCACAGAGCGAGACTCTGTCTCCAAAAAAAAAAAAAAAAAAAAAAAGTGAAACTGTCAGATCTGCCTCTTTTCCAAGACCCTGCCACCCCTGTCTTTCCTGCTCTGTTTCCCTCCACGGAGGTCTAGTTGCCTAGTTGACACATGGGACTGGAGTAAAGCTCTAGGGCAACCGAAGGCATTTTTGCTGGAAGATCCCAAGACTGAACTCCAGTGGCCAGGACTTCCAGACTTCACTTGGTATCTTTTCTTCTCTCACAGTTTGAAATGGCTCTTATCTCTTCCTTTATAATGTTAAGGTTTTGCTACAGACTGCAGCAATGATATTAAATAGAATGAGTGTTTGACTCAGTCATCAAAGGTGCAATTCAGAACAATGTGGTTTCCATTTATTCTTAGAGTTGCCATCCTCACCCTTACCCCGACAGCCACAGGCGCATGCGGCACACACCTCCTCTCCTTACCCACTCCCCTCCTGGCTCAGACGTGTGGCATGTCCACAGCATGCAAAAGCCGTACCCGACCGCCCGGAGAAAACCATGGCTGCCACGGGGACCCTGCGCGGCCCTACGCGGCGGACTGGCTGTTGCTTCCCACCCACTGAACCAACACCAACTTTTCCTCCCCTGGCCAAGGAGTTCAGCCCTGTCGGAACCAGGGGAAGGATACACTTATGAAAGGAATCCATTTGCACTGAGCAAGGGGTTCTTCTCGTAGGACCTCCCCTTTGCGTCCCTTAAGCTGTTTTTTCTGTTTTTCTTTTTCTAAATAAGGGTGTTCTGTGGCCAGCACTCTGCTTATGATAGGGAAAATAACAGAGGAGTGGCCCTGCTGGCTGATAACTGCAAATTCGGCAGGGCTCATTTGAGACTTAATCTAAACAGATACAGACAGCCCCTGCAATACTTTTTTTTTTTTGTCTCAAACTTGATTCCAAGTTTCAGGCTGAAGCCCTAGAAAGGAAAACCAGGTCTGCTGGATCCAAAGCCAGGCAATAGGCACAATGTAAATGGACAAGACCAATTCCTGCCAACTAAACCCCCCACCTCATGGAAAGAGGTCATGCTCCATGGCACAAATGAGGCCCAGGGAGCCCAAAGGTTGCCAGCAGTAGGGAGGAGGGAGGCATAGGTGAGTGTGGATAAATCCTATTCTCTGGGCCTTTCCTGCCTCATGGGTGCATGCCACGTTGGCACCCATGGGTGGCACCTGCCAAGGTCACTGAGACTTGGGGATAAGACAGAAGAAAACAGGGGGACACTCATTTTCCCTCTCACACCCCAAGTTGTCACTGAAAGAAGGAAGGGAAATGAAGGACACCTCTATTCTCTGTCTTTCAGAATGGGCAACCAGCTCTCTTCACCACCCCCAGCTTATACTCCTCAGGAGCGTATCCTGAACCACTGAGGCTGCTTTGACACTCAGAATCCGGAGGGAAAATGCCTTATAGCCCACTGCACAAAGGTTTGGCCAAATTGGGAAGGACTGGCTTGGCCTCAGGAAGGAACTACTCATTTCAATGCCATCCGGCAGTTGGAGCTTTTCTGTAGATGTGAGGACAGATGGTCTGAGGTCCCATAGAAACAGGCAGGACAATCCAGACCTTTGCTGACAGTGTAGGATTGATCCAGCCCTCCTGTTTTGCCATCTCAGGAAAAGCTGCAAGGGGCAAGCCCAGGGAACTAAAGAATCCCAGAGGCACCCCCAGCAGAGAAGCCAGCTCTCTCTGGCCCTGCTCCTCCAGGTCCATCCCAACCTCCCTATCCAGCTTCAGCCTCTCACTTGTCCCCTCCTACAAAATCCTCACACTAGACAAGCCTCAGTCTCACTCTTGCCCCTCCAACAGACACCTGGTGAATCTGGCCCCAGTAAGATCCAGGTCCCCTTCTCTCTACAGGACTTAAGGCAAGTTAAGGGGGATCTTGGTAAGTTTTCAGATGACCCTAACAGATATATAGAGGCTTTCCAGAATTTTACCCAAGTATTTGAACTGTCCTGGAGAGACATTATGTTACTCTTGAACCAGACACTGATGGACACTGAGAAGCAAGCTGCTCTGCAAGTGGCAGAGAGATTTGGGGATGAGCTTTGTATCACATACAGTGTCAGGGAAGGGGAGAACTTTATCCAACTGTAAGAGAAGCAATACCAATGGGTGACCCTAAATGGGACCCCAGTGACAAGTTGACAAGTACAGATAGTACTTTAGAGAACCTCCTGAAAGTAGCCATTTCGGTTCTTTTATACCAGAGATAGGGAGGCCCAGGAGAGAGAGAGGAAACACAGGAAAGAGACAGAGGCTTTAATGGCCACCAGACAAGCCCACAAAGTCCAGAATTCCCAGGGTACACCTGTTAACTGCTAGAAGTGTGGCAAGCCATGGCATTTCAAGAAGGATTGCCCAGGCAGCATGAGGAAGCCATCTCAACCCTGACAGTATTTTCAAGAAGTTGTCAGAAGCATAGCTGTTTCCTTTTAATACCGCCTGGATTTCTGGAAACTCAAAAAAGTTCTAAATGAACATTAGACTATTAGGAAAGACCACAGAATGGTTGTATGGGTACTTGAGGTATAGTTTCTACTGAATACGTATCACTTTTGCACCATCATAAAGTCAAAACATTGTTAAGTTGAACCATCGTAAATTGGTGACCATGTGTAGTTAAATAAGCTGGAGCAGACTTATCAGCTTGGTTCACAACCTAATCTTTGTCTCATTCCCCAAGGAAAAAAATGGAAAAATACTATGCTAAATGCTGTTCATAGTGACAAATAATTCAAATTACAAAGGCAGAAGTGTGGTCAGGATATATAGAAGTTGCACGATCACTGTTCTATATTCAGGTTGTAGTTATGGGGAAAAGTCTGTATACTAAGTTTCCACATGGAGAAAACATACAATTAGAAGCAGAGTGTTACTAACTTTATAGGCAGAATATGAGGTTTGAGATTCAAGCCAAGTGCAAAGAAACTGATCATATCCAGAGGGGAAACGGTTCTGGATCCAAACTAGAGGGATGAGGTCACACAGTAATATAAGCCTGGACTAATACACCTGTCCACTGCTCTCTTAGTAGTTTAATAGGTTGAACAGATTAATCCTAGTGAGTGTAAATTACTCCTTAGAACAGAACATGTTTCAGGAAATGTCATCTGATGTATTTGTTTGTTTGAGACAGGGTCTGTCTCTGTCACCCTGGCTGGAGTGCCGTGGCATGATCACAGCTCACTGTAGCCTTGGATACCTGGGCTCAGGTGATCCTCCCACCTCACCCTCCTGAGTAGCTGAGATTATAGATGCATGCTACTATGCCCAGCTTCTTTTTTAATTTTTTGTAAAGACAGGGTCCCACTTCATTGCCCAGGCTGGTCTCAAACTCCTGGCCTCAAGCAATGCTCCCGCCTTGGTTTCCCAAAATGTTGGGTTTACAGGCGTGAGCCACTGCACACAGCCTTATGCGTATTTTATTTTATTGGTATTTATTTATATATGTATTATTTATTTATTTTTTAGATGGAGTCTCGCTCTGTCACCCAGGCTGGAGTGCAGTGGTATGATCTCTGCTCACTGCAGCCTCCACCTCCTGAGTTCAGGCGATTCTCATGCCCCAGTCTCCGGAGTGGCTAGGATTACAGGCATGAGCCACCATGCCTGGCTAATTTTGGTATTTTTAGTGGAGATGGGGTCTTGCCATGTTGTCCAGGTTGGTCTTGAGCTCCTGACCTCAGGTGATTAGCCCGCCTCAGTCTCCCAAAGTGCTGGGATTACAAGCATGAGCCACCGCACCCAGCCTATTTATTTATTTTTTTTTAGACAGCGTTTCACTCTTGTTGCCCAGGCTGGAGTGCAATGGTGCGATCTCAGCTCACTGCAACCTCTGCCTTCTGGATTCAAGCAATTCTCATGCCTCAGCCTCCAGAGTAACTGGGGTTATAGGCGCCTGCCACCACTCCCGGCTAATTTTTTGTATTTTTAGTTTCACCATGTTGGCCAGGCGGGTCTTGAATTCCTGACCTCAGATGATCAGCCCACTTTGGCCTCCCAAAGTGCTGGGATTACAGGCATGAACCACTGTCCCTGGCCATATATTTTAAAAAGAAGTAATGAGGATCCTTTAAAAATGTTTTATCACTTATTCTCTTTATCTCTAATAATACTGAAAATAAGAATTCAGAGGTTTCTTCTAAATTAGGGCTTTGTATGTGTGAAAACTACTTACCAGATGACTACAAGATGACTCAGAAATACAAATACACATACAGAGCGCATGCACACACACACACACACACACACACACACACCACAGAGAGAGAGAGACAGAGACAGAGAGAGAGAGAGAGAGAGAGAGAGAGAGAGAGAGAGATACACAGAATTTCCATATGACTCAGGGCCTCTTGCAGACAGACCCTAGCAGAAAAGCAACCAGCAAAGAAATGTGGTTTGCAGAATCCCGGAACCAACATCACAAAACAGGTCTAAAGGTGAAAGACAATAGCTTAATAACCAGCATGCTTTAATCCCTATACTTTTTGCTATCCACTGAATGTTTCTGTCCCCCACCCCAAAATTCATACGTTGAAGCCCCCACCCAGTGTGATGGTATTTGAGGTGGGGGAGGTGATTAGGGTTAGATGAGGTTATGAGGATAAAGCCCCCATGACAAGGTTTGTACCCTTAGAAGGAACCTGCGCTTGCTCTCTCTGTCTCCACTACGTGCGGATATAGTAAGAAGGCAGCTGTCTGTGAACCACTGGGAGGGCCCTTACCATGTTGGCACCCTCATCTCAGACTTCCAGCCACCAGAACTGTGAGAAACAAATATTTGTTGTTTAAGCCACCCAGTCTATGAGTTTTTTTGTTTTGTTTTGTTTTGTTTGTTTTTTCTGAGATGGAGTCTTGCTCTGTCCCCCAGGCTGGAGTGCAGTGGCATGATCTTAGCTCACTGCAACCTTCACCTCCCGGGTTCAAGCGATTCTCCTGCCTCAGCCTTCTGAGTAGCTGGGATTACAGGTGCGCGCCACCACACCTGGCTAATTTTTGTATTTTTAGTAGAGTCAAGGTTTCACCATGTTGGCCAGGCTGGTCTCAGACTCCTGACCTTGTGATCCACTCCTGACCTTGTGATCCGCCTGCCTCGGCCTCCCAAAGTGATGGGATTACAGGCGTGAGCCACTGTGCCTGGCCCAGTCTATGGTATTTTATTACAGAATTCTGTCTGGCACTATGACAGCATTTTTTTTTTTTTGGTGGGGTTGGGGGGGGTGCTTGTTTTACTGCTCTCACTAGAGCCACCACAACACTAAACAGAAGTAGCAATAGGTAACTTTGTCTTACTGCTGAGATTAAAAGGAAAGGTTTCACCATTTCACCATTAACTATGTTGCTTACTGTTCATTTTTGGGTGGTTATGAAGATTCCTGGGCTGGGCATGGTGGCTCACACCTTTAATCTCAGTACTTTAGGAGGCCGAAGTGGGTTGATCGCTTGAGCCCAGGAGTTCGATGGAGGTCAGCCTGGGGAACATAGCAAGACCCTGTCTCTACTAAAAAATAAAAAAGTAATCAGGCATGGTGGCACACGTCTGTAGTTCCAGCTACTCAGGAGGCTGAGGCAGGAAGATCCCTCAAGCCCAGAAGTTCAAGGCTATAGTGAGCTATGATCACTCCACTGCACTCCAGCCTGGTGACACCAGTGACAGACCCTGTCGCAAAAAAAAAAAGAAAAAAAAGAAAGAAATTTCCCTTACATTCCTAGTTTTCTAAGAAATGTTAAGTTTTATCAACTAATGGATACTGAATAGCATCATATGCTATTTTTGTGCCTCTGTTGAAAGGATCCTATACTCTTTTATTCTGATAATGTGTGAATTACACTGCATTCCTTGAATAAATCCCACTTGGTCATGATGTAATGTTATGGATTGAATGTGCACCTGCAAAATTTATTCTTATGTTCGAGGCCAGCCTGGGGAACATACAAGACCCTGTCTCTACTAGAAAATAAAAATAAAAATAAATTAGGCACGGTGGTACACACCTGTAGTTTGTTAATATTATCATTATTAGTATATGTACAAACCCTAATCTTCAAGGCAGCTGTATTTGGAAATGGGGCCTCTTAGGAAGTAGTAAAGGGTAAATGAGGTCATAAGGATGGGTAGGGGTAATCCCATAATATTAGAGTCCTTATAAGACGAGATATCACAGGCCGGGCACAGTGGCTCACGCCTGTAATCCGAGCACTTTGGGAGGCCGAGGCAGGTGGATCACCTGAGGTCAGGAGTTGGAGACCAGCCTGGCCAATATGGAGAAACCCCATCTCTACTAAAAATACAAAAATTAGCCAGGCATGGTGGCAGGTGCCTGTAATCCCAGCTACTCAGGAGGCTGAAACAGGAGAATCGCTTGAACCCGGGAGGTGGAGGTTGCAGTGAGCTGAGATCTTGCCATTGCACTCCAGCCTGGGGGACAAGAGCGAGACTTCCTCTCAAAAAAAAAAAAAGAAGAGACATCATCTCTCTTGTGCTTTCTGTCTTCCCACATGCTTGCTCTCAGAGAAGAGGCCATGTGAGGATAAAGCCTCCATCTACAAACCAGGAAGAAAGTTCTCACCAAAAACCAAACCCTGCTGGAACATTTCCCTTGAACTTTGTAGCCTCCAGAACTGTGAGAAAATAAATTTCTGTTTTTTAAGCCACAGAGTCTCTCTGGTATTTTGCTATGGCAGCCTGAGCAGACTAATATAATGTATTATCTTATTTATGTCTTGCTGGGTTTGGTTTGTGAATATTTTGTTTAGGCGGGTGGATCGCCTGAGGTCGGTAGTTTGAGACCACCTGGCCAACATGGCAAAACCCCATCTCTACTAAAAATAACAAAAATATGCTGGGCGTGATAGAAGGCACCTGTAATCCCAGCGACTCAGGAGGCTGAGGCAGGAGAATCGCTTGAACCCAGGAGGCAGAAGCTGCAGTGAGCTGAGGTCACGCCATTGCACTCTAGCCTGGGCAACAAGAGCGAAACTCCATCTAAAAAAAAAAAAATTTCTTCACCTACTTTCTGAAAGGATTTTAGTTTCTCATAATAGTCTTGCCATTTTCATTTCTCATTATATTCTTGCTGAGTTTTGGTGTCAAGGTTATTACATTGGTCTTATATCCTGTAATACAGATTTTTTTTTAATTGGCATTATTTCTTTCTTAAATGTTGCATGAAAGTATACAGGACTTGACTTGAAGCTTTTTTCTGTGGCAATTAATTATGGGCTTAATTTGTTTAACAGCTATAAGGTTATTTTGATTATCTAGTTTTCTTTTCTTTCTTTCTTTTTTTTTCTTAGACAGAGTCTTGCTACAGTGCAGTGGCACGAACATGGCTCATGGCAGCCATGACCTCCCGAATTGAAGTGATCCTCCCACCTCAGCCACCCTAGTAGATGGGACTACAGGCATGTGCCACCACACAGAGAGATGGGATCTCATCATGTTGCCCAAACTGGTCTTGAATTCCTGGGCTTAAGCAATCAGCCTGCCTCAGTCTCCCAAAGTGTTGTGATTACAGGGGTGACCCACCATGCCTCGCCTGATTATCTAGTTTTCTTGTATCATAGTAGATAAGTTATATTTTTCTAGGAATTTGATCATTTTTTCTAACATTCCAAAATTGTTAGTATAAAATTGTTCATAATTGCCTCAGCGACTTTTTTAAAAGCTTAGAACAAATGGTTATTTGTGTCTTCTCTTCGTTTTTATTTATCAGTTTCACCAGAAGTTTATCAATTGAATTTTAGCTGTGTCGATCTTTTCAACTCTATGGGTTTTTTTACTTTGTTAATTTCTACTCTTATCTGCATTTTTTCCTACTCTGACCTTTTGGGGTTTATTTTGTCGTATTTTTCCCTAACTTCCTGAAATGAATGAATAGATTCATTTCCTGTTTCATAATATACACATTCAGCTTAGAAATTAACTTCTAACTACTCTTTAGCTGCATCACACAGGCTTTTAATAAGCTATATTTTTATTATCATTCAGTTCAAAATATTATTTAATTTCCACTGTGATTTCTTCTTTGATCTATGAGCTACTTGGTAATGTATTTCTAAATTTCCAAACATATTAATATTTTCTATTATCTTGTATAATAAATTGCTAGATTAGGTTAATTTTGGTCAGAAAATGTACTATACATCACTTCAATCCTTTGAAATGTGTTTAGGCACTACTGAGCCACAAATAGTCAGCTTTTATAAATGATCTTTTTATCTTTGAAAAAAATGTGACGGCTGAGTGTGGTGGCTCATGCCTGTAATCCCAGCACTTTGGGAGGCAGAGGCGGATGGATCATTTGAGGTCAGGAGTTCAAGACCAGCCTGGCCAACGTGGTGAAACCCCGTCTCTACTAAAAATACAAAAATTAGCTGGACGTGGTGGCCAGCACCTGTAGTCCCAGCTACTCAGGAGGCTGAGGCAGGAGAATCACTTGAACCTGGGAGACAGAGGCTGCAGTGAGCCCAGATCATGCCACTGCACTCCAGCCTGGGCAACAGAGTGAGACTCCATCTCAAAAAAAAAAAAAAGAAAGAAAAAGAAAAAATGTGAATTCCACAAGCAATTAAAGCAAGTAATAAAAGCAAGTTTGTTAATTATACTTTTTGAATCTAGGAACTGATTTTCTGTTCTGTTTATCAATTACTGAGAAAGGAGTATTAAGATCTTCCATTATGATTAAGGATTTGTCTATTTATTCTTATGGTTCTGTCCACATTTGTTATATATTTTGTTAAGGCCATGTTACTAGTCACCATAGAAATTCAGAATTTTTTTATACCTTCCTGTAAATTGAACCTTTTTATCATTATAAAGTGCTCCTCTTTATAATGGTAGTTACTTTCGCTTAACAGCTGGAACAGCTTCTTTCGGTCAGCCATTTTGTAGTATATATTTTTCCATATTTTTACTTTCAATCCTTCTGTATTATTATGTTTCAGCTATGCCTCTTGTATGCAAAATACATCTGGGTATTTTTTTAATTGGGTCTGAAATTTTCTGTCTTTAATTAGAACATTTTAGTCTATGTACCTGTCTAGGTCCAATCAAGAGTCAGGGACCACGATGGTAATTTGAAGAGGAAGTATAATATAAAGAAGTATTAAATAAAATGGGCGACAGAGCCGACCCTGTCCCAAAATAATAATACTATTAAATGTTATTTAATGGTACTAAATAAAGTTGAGGTAATAGGGATTGATTAGTAAGAAGCAAAGATAATTCTAATAAATATAGCAGGTAAAAGGAATAACCACGGCCAGGTTCCGTGGCTCACTCCTGTAATCCCAGCACTTTGGGAGGCTGAGGCAGGCGGATCACTTCAGGTCAGGAGTTCAAGACCAGCCTGGCCAACACGCGTCATTGCACTACACCCTAGGCAAAAGAGCGAGACTCTGACTCAAAGAAAAAAAAAAAGGAACAGCCACTACTCTAGACCCCGAGGTAGAACGTCCAAGGAAAAGTAAAATTCACACCCCTGCCACTCCAGGGCAAAGAGATCATGACCATGGCTCACCAGATGGCAAAAAAAAAAAAAAAAAAAAAAAAAAAGCAAGTCTCTCTGGTACCAGATGAGTGGAACTTTCTAGAAATCCACCCTCTGTAACTTACCAGAATTCCTCACACCAGGGTGCCAGGGAAAGGGAAAGCTGTTTACAGGAGGCATTTGACATGAGCCATTCTGCCTCAAAGGCACACACGAAAGACGACTCTGCCTGCCACGGTACACTGCGGGAACCTGGCGCCGGAGAAGCGGCCACGGCATCACTCTGGGGACGTCATGTATGCCGCAGAAGCTGGATGCTAGGAACGGGCGCATGCTGCAGGAGCCTCAGGATGGAGTGTAGCAGCCCCAGGAAGTAAAAACGTTTTCTTTTGGCAATGTCTGTCTAGCGCCCTCTACTGATAGTTTCTGTGCCGTCTGACAAGAGAAAACTTAAAAGGCCCAGAATCATTTTCCCAGAGCAGAAAACAGGGTGAATTTGGAGCTGAGAGACCATAGATAAATAACACACAGTCCATTTATATTTTAACATTATTACTAATATATTTGATCTTAAATCTATGTGTTTTGTATTTGTCCTACTTGTTTTATGTTCCTTTTTGTCCCCGTTCTTGCCTTTTTTTTTTTTTTTTTTTTTTTTTTTTGATACAGAGTCTCGCTCTGTCGCCCAGGCTGGAGTGCAGTGGTGTGATCTTAGCTAATTGTATCTTCTTCCTCCCAGGTTCAAGCGACTCTTCTCCTGCCTCAGCCTGCCAAGTAGCTGGGACTACAGGTGCCTGCCACCACACCCGGCTAATTTTTCTATTTTTAGTAGAGATGGGGTTTCACTGTGGATGGTCTCCATCTCCTAACCTCGCGATCTGCCCACCTTGGCCTCCCAAAGTTTTGGGATTACAAGCATGAGCCACCGCACCTGGCCGTCTTTTTAAAAAAACTTATTTTTGTAGGCTGGACTCGGTGGCTCACGCCTGTAAACCCAGCACTTCGGGAGGTGGAAGCAGGTGGATTACCTGAGCTCAAGAGTTCAAGACCAGTCTGGGCAACGTGACAAAACCTTGTCTCTACAAAAAATACAAAAATTAGCCGGTTGTGATGGTGTACAACGGCAGTTACAGCAACTTGGGAGGCTGAGGTGGGAAGATCGCTTAAGCCTAGGAGATGGAGATTGCAGTGAGCAGAGATCAGCCACAACACTCCAGCCTGGGCAACAGAGTTAGACCCTGTCTCAAAAATAGTAGAAGTAAATAAATATAAAACAAAAATTACTTTTGTAATTCTATTTCCGTTCCTCTATTAGTCTGGAAAATATGCATTATTTTGCTTCTGTTTTAGATATTATCCTCTAGAGTATAGAATAATTATTTTCCTTAAAAATTTTTAACAGCCTTATTGATTTTGTGTGTTTGTTTTGAGACAGGGTCTTGCTCTGTCGCCCAGGTAGGAATGCAGTGGCACAATCTTGGTCCACTGCAGCCTGGAACTCCCAGGCTCAAGCCATCCTCCCAAGTGGCTGGGACTACAGGCCTGTGCCAGCACGCCTGGCTACTTATTTAAAATTTTCTGCAGAGAGGAGGTCTCCCTATGTTGCCCAGGCTTCTCTTGAACTCCTGGACTCAACGGATCCTTCTGTCTTGGGCTCCAAAAGTGGTGGGATTACGGGTGTGAGACACTGTGCTGGGTATTAACAGCTTTATTGAAGTAAAATATACATATCATAAAATTCACTCATTTTGGCGGGTGTGGTGTAGTGTAAAATGGTGTGATCACTTTACAAAACCGTTTTGCAGTTTCTTAAAATATCAAACATAGATAGATTTATCTATTTTATCAAATTTTGATATCAAATCTAGATTTATCTTTGACCCAGCAGATTTACTGCTACATATTTACCCCCAAAATAAAAATGTATGTCCACCCAGAGTCTTGTACATAAATGGTCATAGAAACATTATTCATAGTGGCTGAAAAAGTGGAAGCAATCCAAATATGATTTTTTCACAACTCTGTAAAATTACTAAGAAATTATTCAATTGTACAGTTAAGATGAGTGAATTTTTCTTTTCTTTCTTTCTTTTTTTTTTTTTGCTGGAGTCTTGCTCTGTTACCAGACTGCAATCGTGCAATGGCACGATCTCGGCTCACTGCAACGTCCTGCTCACTGCAATGTCCGACTCCCTGATTCAAGTGATTTTCCTGCCTCAGCCTTCCGAGTAGCTGGGATTACAGGCACGCGCCACCATGCCCAGCTAATTTTTGTATTATTAGCAGAGACGGGGTTTCACGATGTTGGCCAGGAAGTTCTCGATCTCCTGACCTTGTGATCTGCCCGCCTTGTCCTCCCAAAGTGCTGGGATTACAGGCGTGAGCCACCACGCCCAGCCTATTTGTCTTCTTATCACTGAGGTGTAAGAGTTCTTTATATATTCTGGTTATGAGTCCCTTCTTAGTTATATGATTTACAAATATTTCTCCAGATTTGTGGCTTTTCACTTCCTTACTGTGTCCTTTGAAGGACGAAAGTTTTTAATTTTGAAGTTCAGTTTATTAATATTTTTATCTTATTATTTGTGCTTTTGATGTTTTGCCTTAACTCAAGCCCATGAAAATTTACTTCTATGTTTTCTTTTTTTTTTACTTCTATATTTTCTTGCAGAATTTTCATAGTTCTAGCTCTTACATTTATGTTTATGATCCATTTTGAGTTTATTTATTTATTTATTTTGAGACAGGGTCTCACTCTGTTACCCAGGAGTGCAGTGGAGCAATCTCGGCTCACTGCAACCTCTGCCTCGTAGGCTCAAGCCATTCTCCCACCTCAGTCTCCCAAGTAGCTGGGACTACAGGTGGGTGCCACCAAGCCCAGCTAATTTTTTTGTGTTTTCAGTAGAGATGGGGTTTCACCATTTGGCCAGGCTGGTCACGAACTCCTGACCTCAGGTGATCCTCCCACCTCAGCCTTTCAAAGGCCTGGGATTACAGGCGTGAGCTATTGCGCCCGACCATTTTGAATTTATTTTTGTGAATGGTATGAGGCAAAGGTCTAAATTCATTGTCTTGCATGTGGGTATCCAATTGTTCCAGCATCATTTGCTGATTAAAAACTATCCTATTCTGCGGGGCGCGGTGGCTCACTCCTGTAATCCCAGCACTTTGGGAGGCAGAGGTGGGCGGATCACCTGAGGCCTGCAGTTCGAGACCAGCTTGGCAAACATGGTGAAAACTCCGACTCTACTAATAATACAAAAATTACCCCGGTGTGGTAGCAGATGCCTCTAATCCCAGCTATTCAGGAGGCTGAGGCAGGAGAATTGCTTGAACCCAGGAGGGGTTCAGTGGAGGGGTTCAGAATTGCTGGAACCCAGAGGTTGCAGTGAGCCGAGATCACGCCACTGCACCACTCCAGCCTGGGAAACAGAGCTAGACTCTGTCTCAAACAAACAAACAAAAACAAAACAAAACAAAAAAACAACTATCATTTCCCTTATTGAATCACCTCAGCACTTTTGTTGAAAATCAATTTACAGTAAGTATAAGGGCTTCTATCTGGACTTGAAAAATGACATATTATATTCTAATGGTAATTAGTACTTTATTTACCTTTTATTTTATTTGTTTGGTTGGTTTTGGTTTTTGGGGGTTTTTTTGTTTGAGACTCCATGTCTTGCTCTGTCGCCCAGGCTGGAGTGCAGTGGCACAATCTCAGCTCACCGCAACTTTTGCCTCCTGGGTTCAAGTGATTCTCCTGCCTCAGCTTCCCTAGTGGCTGGGATTACAGGCATGCAGTCACCATTCCCGGCTAATTTTGTATTTTTAGTAGAGACAGGGTTCCTCCATGTTGCTCAGGCTGGTCTTGAACTGACCTCAGGTGATCTGCCCACTCGGCCTCCCAAACCTGCCTTGTTTATACGCTAGTGTTATCATGGATTTCCATTTCTGCATATTGTTTCTTGTAAGTCCAATAAATGAGGAAAGAAATTTGTATCATTGTTTTATATAGTCCATGTTTATATTTAGATCTACCCATACATTTACCACTTTTGTGCTCTTCATACCTTCTTGCACCTGGGAACTTTCTATCTAGGATCATTTTCTTTTTTGCCTACAGAATATCCTTTAGTACTTCCTTTAATTTGGGTCTGCTGGTGATAGACTATGTTAATTTTTGTTTGTGTAAAACATTCTTGAAGAATATTTTCACTGGTCATAAAATGTTATATTGACAATTATTACTATTATTATTATTATTAGTTCATTGAAAAAATTATTTCATTCTTTTCTGGTTTCTATCATTTTTAAAAATTTTTTTTTCTTTTTTGAGACAGAGTCTGGCTCTGCTGCCCAAGCTGGAGTGCAGTGATATGATCTCCACTCACTGCAACCTCTGCCTCCTGGGTTCAAGCAATTCGCCTGCCTCAGCCTCCCCAGTAGCTAGGACTACAGGCACCCACCACCATGCCTGGCTAATGTTTTGTATTTTTAGTAGAGACAGGAATTTTACCATGTTGGCCAGGCTGGTCTCGAACTCCTCACTTTAAGTGATCTGCCTGCCAATGTGCTGACACTACAGGCATGAGCTACCACACCCAGACCAAAAAAAAAATTTTTTTTTTTAATCTTTGGGATGTTATATTCTGGGAGCTCAGCCTTCAACTTTGTCAAAAATTCCATGAAACTCATGCACTGCCTAATTTTGATTATAATGATGTTCATTTCTAGAGAGTTTTTTTTTTTTTTTTATATTTGCAGTTGATTAAGGATAGCTGCAAACTCTTTGTCACTCTTCCAGTTGAGAGATGGGGTCCAACTGCTCCATGAACCTGGGCTGACTTTAGTGATTTGCTTGACCAATGGAATGCATTGGAAATGATGTTCTGTGATTTCCGAGGCTAGATCATAAAAAGTTTTATGATTTCTACCTGAGCTTTTTGAAATGCTTGTTGTGGAAATTCCAGCACTCAAGACGCTCTCTTTGGGATCCCAGCCATCTTGCTATAAAAGGCAAGAAACATGTAGGCACTTAAAAGTTCTAGCTGAGCTCCCAGCAGCCAGCCAACACTACTACGTGAAGCCATGCAAATGAATTATTTTGTATATCTAATCCATTTACATTGTCAGATAACTGTCACCCCAGCAGACAATTCCAAGGTTTGTAGTCAGACAGGAGAGCAGATTAGGGTCAGTACTGGGTTGTACTCAGTGCTTTTCTTTCTACTCTGTTCTATGCCATCATTTTCCCATCTCATTTTTTTTTTCTTATTAATCCCCAGAGTTTTGGAAATCCCATTTTTCTACCCCTTTTGCTGCTTTTTTTTTTTTTTTAAAGACAGGATCTTGCTTTGTCACCCAGGCTGGAGTGTAGTGACACAATCATAGCTCACTGCAGCCTCTACCTCTCAGGCTCAAGTGATTCTCCCACCTCAGCCTCCCAGGTAGCTGGGACTACACGTGCATGCCACCACACCTAGCTAATGTTTTCATTTTTTCTAGACATGGGGGTCTTGCTATGTTTCTCAGGCTGGTCTCAATCTCCTGGGCTAAGGCAATCCTCCCGCCTTGGTCTCTCAAAGTCCTGGGATTATAGGCATAAACCACTGCACCCAGCAAGCTGCCACTCTTATTCTTCTCTCTCTGGACATGAAAAAATCCGTTTTAAACTCTAAAGAGAGGATAAGAAATGGGGCTGAATGCATATTAATACAGTTGGAATTAATGAGAGAAAACAATGTATGCAGGATGGAAAAAAGACCATGTTTTAAGACTAAAATTTATGAAGTTATCCTGCAGAGTTAATAATAAATCACCACTCATGCCCATAATTCCAGCACTTTGGGAGGCCAAGGCAGAAGGATTTCTTGAGGACAAGTGTTCAAGATCAGCCTGGGCAATATATTGAGACCCCATCTCTACAAAAGATAAAAACATTAGCCAGATGTGGTGGTGAGTGCCTGTAGTTCCAGCTACTCTGGAGGCTAAGGCAGGAGGATCTCTTAAGCATAGGAGTTTGAGATTACAATGAGCTATGATCACACCACTGCACTCCAGCTTGAATGACAGAGTGAGACTCTGTCTCTTAAAAGTTTTTTTTTCAGAATGATTAATAACTTATGCAAGTCTGGAAAAATAATTATGCCCATTATACTGCTATAGTTTTTTGGAAATTATTTGTCTTACCAAATATAAAAGTATATGGAAATCCTGGTGTTGGAGAGGATGATCAATACCTCTTTTAGCCTAACACTGTAATATTTTAGTATTTGTTTTTCAGGGAAACGTTATTTGACCCATTGCTTAAAGTAATAAATCAGTGAGATACAATGATAAGCAGTACTTTATGAATTATGTATAACATCTTAAGTTTATTATTTTTGTTTTCTATGCTTAATGGGCATTAATTATACATTACTGAATATTCACTAAATGTTAATCATGCATTGGGTATTTTTCAGAAATTTTATTTTGTTGATTAGGAAATATAACATCGTTCCTTCAAATTTTGGGTGGTTAAATTATAAAACAATATGCCCTTTGTTTACTTTCATATAACTACATATTAAGCCATTATTTTCCATATAAGCCATTATTTCCATATTATTGCTACTTACAACACATATCCTACATTGAATGCTTACAGTGTGCCAAGAACCATTCTCAGCACTTTATTTTTTTTCTTGTTAGCTGGATATATTTCTTTTTCTTTTTCTTTTTGTGACAGAACACTGTTTGCAGTAGAGGAAACTGGCATTGCAGTCTGGTGGTATAATGGCTTGTTCACATAAACCAGGACACGTTCATCTTTTAGCACAAAAAGCCCTAATGGCGTATATCCTATTAAAATTCAGGACATCTCCAATATTCTCTCTCTCTGTTTTTCTTTGTCATCTTTTCTTTTTTTTAAATAAACATTGTCAAGGTTTGTCCAAAAGAATGCCATGTAGGTTCTTGGCTAGCGGAAGACAATTCAGAACAGCTGTTGCACATTTGGACTGTCACCTTCTCCAGGCTGGCAGTTGATATCTTTTTTTTTTTTCAACTCATTTTTATTAAAAAAATTTTAAAAGTGCTCCAACTATCAGTTTTGCAAAATCTCTAAGGGAAACACAAGAGTAAGGTGCTGAGGTAAAAAACAACTGAGGTAACTTTTTTTCTGTGTGTTTTTCTTGTTAAAAAAAAATCTGTAAATTTACTGCTACAATAAACATATGTGTGCATGTGTCTTTATAGCAGCATGATTTATAATCCTTTGGATATATACCCAGTAATGGTATGGCTGGATCAAATGGTATTTCTAGTTCTAGATCCTTGAGGAATCACCACACTGTCTTCCACAATGGCTGAACTAGTTTACAGTCCCACCAACAGTGTAAAAATGTTCCTATTTCTCCACATCCTCTCCAGCACCTGTTGTTTCCTGACTTTTTAATGATCGCCATTCTAACTGGTGTGAGACGGTATCTCATTGTGGTTTTGATTTGCATTTCTCTGATGGTGAGTGATGATGAGCATTTTTTCATGTGTCTGTTGGCTGCATAAATGTCTTCTTTTGAGAAGTGTCTGTGCATATCCTTTGCCCACTTTTTGATGGAGTTGTTTGTTTTCTGCTTGTAAATTTGTTTGAGTTCTTTGTAGATTCTGTATATTAGCCCTTTGTCAGATGAGTAGAGGGCAAAAATTTTCTCCCATTCTGTAGGTTGCCTGTTCACTCTGATGGTAGTTTCTTTTGCTGTGCAGAAGCTCTTTAGTTTAATTAGATCCCATTTGTCAATTTTGGCTTTTGTTGCCATTGCTTTTGTGTTTTAGACATGAAGTCCTTGCCCATGCCTATGTCCTGAATGGTATTGCCTAGGTTTTCTTCTAGGGTTTTTATGGTTTTAGGTCTAACATTTAAGTCTTTGATCAATCTTGAATTTATTTTTGTATAAGGTGTAAGGAAGGGATCCAGTTTATTGCAGCACTATTCACAATAGCAATGACTTGGAACAAACCCAAATGTCCATCATTGATGGAGAAATGTGGCACATACACAAGAAAGTGTGGCACATACACACCATGGAATACTATGCAGCCATAAAAAAGGATGAATTCATGTCCTTTGTAGGGACATGGATGAAGCTGGAAACCATCATTCTCAGCAAACTATCACAAGAACAGAAAACCAAACACTGCATGTTCTCACTCATAGGTGGGAATTGAACAATGAGAACACTTGGTCACAGGAAGGGGAACATCACACACCAGGGCCTGTTGTGAGGTGGAGGGAGTGGGGAGGGATAGCATTAGGAGATATACCTACTGTAAATGACGAGTTAATGGGTGCAGCACACCAACATGGCGCATGTATACATATATAACAAACCTGCACGTTGTGCACATGTACCCTAGAACTTAAAGTATAATAATTAAAAAAAATCTGTAAATTTAATGCCCTGGGCCAACAACCTTGTATAAATTTCTACTTTCCTCCACGTTTTTTTTTAAAGAAAGAAGTCATTTTGCTGAATATTGATGGTTTATACACCAAAATGCAAAAGACAAAATACATTCTTTCATTGTGGAATTTTTCTTTGTTTTGTTGATTGGTTGGTTTGATGGGTTCCTGTTTTCCTCTTCCAAAACGCTAGGACAAGTACCATTGACTCTTGTTCTTTTGAGTAACCAAGTGTAAGTTGAGGCTCGTTTGTGCATTTTGGTTTTGTTCCTTTTGTGTGATATGATACTCAGAGCACTGCTTTGCCTGGCAGGGGGTGTGATGGGGGTGGGTAGGGGGGTGAGGGGGGTGCATAGATATGGGATTGAGATTGAGGGATAAGGGAGTGGAAAAGAATGGAGATGGAGAAGAAGGAGAGGGGAGGGATAAACAGAGAGAGACAGAGAATTATATAGCAGTATACAAAAAACCAGTTTAAAACCTGTGAAGCACGCCTGTAATGCCAGCATTTTGGGAGGCCGAGGCGGGGGGATCACGAGGTCCGGAGATCAAGAGCATCCTGGCTAACACGGTGAAACCCTGTCTCTACTAAACACGCACACACACACACACACACACACACACACACAAAGCCGGGCATGGTGGCAGGCGCCTGTAGTCCCTGCTACTAGGGAGACTGAGGCAGGAGAATGGCGCGAACCCAGGAGGCGGAGCTTGTAGTGAGCCGAGATCGCGCCACTGCACTCCAGCCTGGGAGACAGAGCGAGACTCCGTTTAAAAAACAAACAAACAAACAACCAAAAAACAAAAAAACCCTGTGAGAAATGGGTGTATGAGCTAGACACTCAGGAGGAGTGACAGAGATTCCCCTTCAAGGAGACGGCGGTATCCCTTCTGTTGATGTACACAGTTGATCCAGAACTGCTGTGAGTGTCCTTTCGACGAGATTTCCCTCTGGGTGAATTTTGTGTGGGTGGCCTCGAAGCTCTCTACACCGTGAGACCTTACAAAGACTTTATTCTTTAAAGTCTAGAAAAGCCTGCTTTGTCTTTAAAAAGAAAAAAAAAGTAATAAATGGGCCCGGCGCGGTGGCTCAAGCCTGTAATCCCAGCACTTTGGGAGGCCGAGACGGGCGGATCACGAGGTCAGGAGACGGAGACCATCCTGGCTAACACGGTGAAACCCCGTCTCTACTAAAAAAAAATACGAAAAACTAGGCGGGCGCCTGTAGTCCCAGCTACTCCGGAGGCTGAGGCAGCGTAAACCCGAGAGGCGGAGTTTGCAGTGAGCTGAGATCTGGCCACTGCACTCCAGCCCGGGCGACAGAGCGAGTCTCCGTCTCAAAAATAAATAAATAAATAAATAAAATTAAAAAAGTAATAAATGACTAAAAATTGGAGTTAGTTGAGTTATTTGATATATTATTTCTAAAATATATGACCACTGCAGGCACCCTGTGTAACCCGGAGGACACATGTCTTAACATCTTCCCCTTCTAATATGTATACACATGTACAGAGACTATTTGCCACAAAAAAGGGCGTGCATTTTGCTTGGCTTTGAACACGTTCACCTTTGTTAGTTCAACTAAAAGGGATAGCGTCGTGGGAGTTAAGGAGAGATCCGAGTGGATGGTGAAGTGGATGGTGAAGCCTGCAGAAGCCCTGCGGAGCTGGAGGCGGCCCGGTGGTTCTGGCAAACCTGACTGACCTTCCCCAACCCTCCTCGGCCCCTGGGATTGTCAGGGCCTCTGCAGAGTCCCTGGCCGCCTCCGCAGACTTCTCATTCCTCAGATGGTCTTTGGTTTGCTCTTGATCTGGCTGGCTGTGTTTGGTCCCATTCTGTCAGGTGTTGGAAGGGCTCCATTCATCCGTTGTTTTGCTGGTGCCTGTGGGAGCCTCGCTGCGCTGTGAGGCGACTCCCTGAGGGTATTTCTGCTCCTGCTGCTTCACCTGTTGTACAGTTCCCCTGATCTTGCGCTGTGCAGTCTGGCACAGAAGTGCCCGATAATTCTGATGATCACTTCCTCCTTTTCATCTGGCCTTTGGTCCGGAGGCAAGATGACTTCTGCACTGGTTAAGTTCTGCAGTTCCCTCACGGTCTTGCCACCTTTGCCAATCACCCGGCCAGCTGTGGAAGAGGGCACTCTGACATGGGCTTCCAGCTTCACTTCTTCCTTGGGGTTAAAAAAGTTTTCTTCTTTCACTTTCCCAAAGATCCATCCCTCGCCCTGAACTGGGCTTCCGGTGGCCCGGTGATGATGACGATCCTTTCGCTGACGTCTGGGCCTTCCACAGGGGCGAACTTGATGGAGGCTCCAGCGAATCTCGCCAGCTGTTTGATGTGTGCCCCTTTCTTCCCGATGATGGTGCCCACACTTTGGGTTGGGATGAAGAGATTCACAATCTCCTGCTCGGGATAAGAGTGATGATGCGGGAACGGGCCAAACTGGTGAGGAGGGTACAGGTGGAGAAGTATCCGGAGTGGGTATTAACAGCCAGCATATCATTTTCGAAGGCCTCACGCAACTGCTTCACAATCTCTATCTCAGCACTGGCACAGGCCTCAAATGTGCCCTTCACAGTGACGGTTCCGGGTTGTATATGCTCAAATCCTGCAAAGATGAGATTGTTATCTTGGTCCCTGTTTCATGTTCCTTTTTCTTCCAATTTCAGCCTTCTTTTCCAATCAGTCTTCCAACAAAGCCATTGTGGGCCGAGATTTTCTTCAGCTAGTTTGGCCTCATCTGCCTCTTTCTGCATGATTTCAAGAATCACACGGCATGCTTCAGAAGTCTCCTCTGGGGTGGCATGGATGGTGACAGGCTTCTCTGCAGCTCCAGAGCTCTCTTTTCTATAGATGTCTACCTGGGACTGGGTCTGCTTAGTGATGTTCTTTATGGTCAAGCCCTCCTTTCCGATGACGGCACCAACAAACTTTGTGGGGACCAGGATCCGCAGCGGGAAATCGATCTGTCTGGCCTGAGAAGAGCCCCCAGGGGCGTGGCCTTGCTCCCAGGAAGAGAGGTCCCCAGGCTTGGCTCGCTGAGGCGGCGAAGGGGAGCTCACCTCTTCATCCGGGATGTAGGAAATCTTGAAGGAGTAGTTCTCAAACTGATGCCTGCTTAGCTTCTCCATGGCTATTTTTGCTTCTTCTCTTGTTGCAAATGTGACGTTGACAATGGCGGTTTCTGTGTCTGTGTTGACTTGTTCCACATACTCCACCGTCCCATATTGAGCCAAAAGTCCATCCAACACCTCCCACTTCAGGAGAGGAGGGATATTTCGAATCTGAATGTTCCTGCTCCTTAGCTTTTTAGAGACTGAATAATCAACTTCCATGATTTTCCCATGCAATTACACTTGAGCCGAGAGAGTCTCGATGGCGCGGATGGCCCAGGTCTGGTCCGGGTAGTCTACGAAGGCGTAGCCGGACTTGAGCAGGACCTGTCCCGCCAGGGACAGCTTCCTGTCCCCAAAGAGCTGCAGGAGGTCGTCGGCGGTGACGGCGGGGTCGGGTTCCCGATGAAAAGCTTGTTCGTCATCCGTCTCTTCCCCCAGAGCCCGCGGCTCCTCCGGCCCGGTACCTGGCGCTCCTCGCCCCCTCCGCTGCGGCACGCACACCTCCTCCTCCTCCGCCCCGCCCCGCCACTACCGCCAATCAGCGCTCACCACCCCGCCCGTTCCCGCCCACTACCAAGCACTGCCAATGAGCGCCTACCGCCCCGCCCAAGAGAGCCCCGCCTCCACCGATACCTCCAATCATCAGCGTCGCCCTGCGGCTCCAGGTGCTCATCCCTCCTCCTCTTTCTACTCCTTCCTACGAGTACCAACTCCGTGCAGCCCCGCCCCCACGCGGGTCCCCCCACGGCCCCGCCCACAGCATTGCCCGCCAATCAGCGCCCGCAACTGCCGCATGCCTAATGAGCACCGGCCCGGGACAGCTCCCGGCTCCGGAGGGCTGTGTAGCGGCTCAGGAGCCGCGCAGTTGCGGGCATTCCTGTCACGCAACTTCGGCCCGGCTGCTCTTTCTTCCAGCTTGGGGCCGTCATTATGTTTTCCTTCCTTAAAACATCCCTATGCACACTTTGTCATCATGTTTTGCTCTGCTGAACCAAACTTTAATTGTTGATCAGCAAATGCTTCTAGAAAACCCAAGCAAAACCGCAGCGGCCAGCGAGCGAGGCACCCCCGCCTGCCAGCGGATACTGCAGCCCCGCCCAGAG
>NW_012106253.1:1226259-1242025 GCF_000951045.1 Mandrillus leucophaeus
AAAAAAAAAAAAAAAAATTAAATTGACTTACCGTGAAAGTTTAGCCAACCAAAATTCCAGAATAAATGAAAAAAATATCTAGTAATCCTGATACAATCTTACTGGACTAATCTTTTAAAACCTGTATTTTCATCTTCAACACAAACATCAGGACTTCTAAAGTTGGACTTAAATGTCTTATGCCTGCAGTATTAGATGATGATCTCAGAATAAGTTTTCCCAACATTCTGTACTTGTCTTATACTGTTAAAAACATGATAATTCATTTAAAAAATCTTTGCTCATAAAGATATCTATCTATATTTTCTTTCATAACCATGTTTATATAGAACATAAAAATACAGATAGTTTGGCCAAACTACCTGTATTTGAGTTTTGGTCAAACTATTTGTATTTTTATGTTCTATATTGTCTAAATGATAGCTTAGCCTGGAAAAATGTCAAGCCATTACCTTTGCCTCCTTATATTTCATTTTATTTATTTATTTATTTATTTATTTATTTATTCATTCATTCATTCATTCATTCATTCATTTTGAGTCAGAGTCTTGCTTTGTTACCCAGGCTGGAGTGCAATCATAGCTCACTGCAGCCTCGAACTCCTGGGCTCAAGTGATGCTTTTGCCTCAGCCTCCCAAATAGCTGGGACTACAGGCATGTGCCACCATGCCCAACTGATTTTTTTTTTTTTTAATATAGAGATGGGAGTCTGGCTAAGTTGCCACAGCTGGTCTTGAACCCTTGGCTTCAAGCAATCCTCCAGCCTTGGCCTCCTAAAGTGCTGCAATTACAGGCATGAGCCACCATGTCTGGCCTGTCTCCTTTTAAATAGAAAAATATATATATATGTATTTGCATACCTTCACTTAGTTCTCATCTGATAAACCCAAAAATGTGCTTTAGATAAGGTATGTTCTCTCTATCATACCGCTTGAAATCAAAGACTCATATTGCAGAAACACATATACATCAAATTATGAACTGTGTTTGTCTTTAAAATATCCTTTGGAAAAAATCTTTACTTGAAGAGGCTAGAGAGATGATGATTCATGCTATAATTTTATCTCATGAAACTATAGCAAATTTCTTTGGCTAACATCCCAGTCAAATTCTAAATATGACTTAATTCTACATGGAACATAACTGTCAAACTCTGTATTCATTTTAAGTTTCTTAAATCTATACCCAAGTACTGTATTTGACCACCCGTAGTCACCAATTTCAGAGAAAACAGTTTAAAATCACTCTTAAAATTTTAAGTTCTAAGTAGTCAATCACTTTTTGCTACAGTTCTGGGAGATAAAATTATTATATCAATTTCACTTTTCATTCAATTTTATACATTTCTGTGTCTAGCATACAGATTTTTCTTTCATAATAATAGCAAAACAAAGAAAAATAAACAATTTGAGAGCCTACTATGTGCCATGTACCTTACATACATTATTGTCAATCAGCTTCACAATCTTGGAAGACAGTTGTTGCCCATGGGCAAAGGTAGTACTCTTTGTTCTCTTCCTTTGTCCTTTGACTCAATCTGCAAGGAGCAGTTTTCTATGGTTTGATTTGGTTTGGTTAATGATCATTGCATGATCTGCAGCTAGCAGCTTGGTGCATGGCCATTTATCAAATGCCCTAAGAAGACTGGTATGGCAATAAGAGCTAGTGCTATATTTTCAAAACTGAATTTGGCTCTTTCCCTTCTTTTCAATTCTGTACCCATGTGGATATGGAAGGAACACTTAGGACTTGGTAGAAGTCTAAACCACGTCCCTTTTCTCTGTTCTCTCTCTCTCTCTTTTTTTTTTCCCCCCCTCACAAACCTAGTGTCTTGCCCTGACACAGGAAGGTCTGGGATAGATACCTTTATGCTCAATGAACAACTTTTTGCTCATATTTGTCCCTTGTTCTCTAGATCTGGCAGATGTTCTTTTCATACCACTGGAAAGGCAAATTTCAAAACTTGAGGGTGAATGAGGTGATGAGGCAGGAAGGAGAGACTAGATGTGCCATTTGACTTGCTTTGGGTGTTGGCATTTGTAGCCTCCAACCTAAGGAAGTGGAATTCTACTCTTCTTCTGGACCAGCTCTCTGGAGTTTTGCATTAGGGTTTGGAACCAAAGATACAACTAACAATGAAATATGACTTTGTCTTGATTTGCCCCATTGTGCAATAGCTTCCTCAACACTGTCACAGAAAGGAGTGACAGGCCCAAGACTAAGTCAGACATTCCTGGCCAAATACCATTCAGCACCATCTTGATGCTAATCCATTTTTATAATTTTAACATATAATAGCAAAGATCAGCCGGGTGCTGTGGTTCATGTCTGCAATCCCAGCACTGAGGGAGGCCAAGGTAGGAGGATAACTTGAGCCCAGGAGTTTGAGACCAGCCTGGGTAACATAGTGAGATCCCGTCTCTACAAAAAATTTTAAAAATTAGCCAAATGTGGTGGTGTGCACCTGTAGTTCCAGCTACTCAGGAGGCTGAGGTAGGAGGATCAACTGAGCCTGGGAGGTTGAGGATGCAGTGAGTCATGACAGTGCCATTGCACTCCAGCCTGGGCAACAAAGCGACACCTAGTCTCAAAAAAAATTGCAGGCTGGGTGCAGTGATTCACGCCTATAATCCCAGCTCTTTGGGAGACTGAGGCGGCAGATCACTTGAGGTCAGGTGTTCAAGACCAGCCTGGCCAACATGGTGAAACCTCATCTCTACTAAACATACAAAAATTAGTCAGGCATGCTGGCAGATGCCTGTAATCCCAGCTACTCAGGAGGCTGAGGTATGAGAATCACTTGAATCTGGGAAGCGGAGTTTGCAGTGAGCTGAGATTGCCCCATTGTACTCCAGCCTGCGTAACAGAGTGAGACTCCGCCTCAAAAAAAAATTGCAAAAGCATGTACTATGTGCTAGGCTCTGTTGTGACTGCTTTAATAATGCCACAACAAACACATTGAAATTAACACCAGAAAAAAAACTGTGCTGAATGTTGGCAGTAATGAAAGAGTTAAAATAAATGAAATTTTATAATTTCCCTGTAAGGGTACAGGTCTCCTTAGTGCTGCTATGAACAGTTTTAGCTCTTAGCTGAGACCAAATCTGCAAATTATAGAAATGACTTAGCTTCACATATGGTGTCATTAATTACTTGAAGAAAAAATATTGAGACTTTTTTCTCCTGAATTTCTGTCTTTTAATTAATGGGTCTATCATTCCACATTTGTTTTTGTGAAATAACAACTTCAAATTATTTCAAAAAGGCTGCTTCAGCTTGCATTCGTTTAGTAAATTAAACACTATCTTCCATGGGTATTCAGCGTTCATGGTAAAAAATGTGAAGGATGGGAACTGAGTGAAGAAACATTACTTTCTATCCAATCCCATAGCAAGATTCTTACTTGAAGGTCATAATACAAGGTTGTCAGCCAGCTTCAACTAACAAGCCTACAAATAAAATCATTTTTAGAAGATGGGAGGTCAGAGGGGCTGATAAACCAGCTGACAGTGTTCTAACGTGGCTCCCCTTATCTTGTGCTACATGATGAATCAAAGTTTCTGCAGACTGTTAGGGAAGAGCCAAAACAAAAGCAGGACAAATGTTGAAACCAGATTCAGAGGAGGGTACAAGCAGGTCAATGAGACCTAGTAAAATAAAGCAAAAGCAGAATCAGAGATTGGCCAAGGACAGAAGCCAAGTTGCACAATGACACAGTAAAAACTAGTGGAGATAAATAGAAAAGGCAGAGTCCTTAAAGATAATTAAGATTTAGATCAGCTTGAGCTAAAAGAAGTAAATCAAGGGAGAGCCGAATAGAGGTCTCTATGAAATCCAACAAAGATGTGCTATGTAGCAGGCCCAGTTTTGGTACATAAAGCCTCATAGATGTTCCTCCACTAATTTTAAAGGTTGCAGACATGGCATTTGACAGAAGCTAAGGTCACGTCACTTGGTTTTGTTCTCAAAATATGAACATCACCCTTCTGTCTCTTAAGTGCATTCAGGTGGTTGCAAAAGGCACTGAGCCAGAAAGCATAAGAATGGATGTAAATCTGTCTCTGCTAATATGAAACAATTCAAGGTACATGACAAACCGCATTAAATCAGCAAAGCTTTATTTGTGTCCTGATACTAAGAGCAGGAATTGGCCCATTTGCAAAGGTTCTGCTAATTGGCTTCTTTTTTTTTTTTTTTTTTTTTTTTGAGACGGAGTTTTGCTCATTGCCCAGGCTGGAGTGCAATGGTGCAATCTCGGCTCACAGCAACCTCCACCTCCCAGGTTCAAATGATTCTCCTGCCTCAGCCTCCTGAGTAGCTAGGATTACAGGCATACACCACCACCCCCGGCTAATTTTCTATTTTTAGTAGAGACAGGGTTTCTCCATGTTGGTCAGGCTGGTCTCGAACTCCTGACCTCACGTGATCCGCCTGCCTCGGCCTCCCAAAGTGCTGGGATTACAGGCGCGAGCCACTGCGCCAGCCTTAATTGGCTCTTTTTAAATGTAGAAAAACAGTTATCATCATTCTGGGATCATTGGGATTATTGGTTCTGCCTTCAGATAAGCAGAATAAACAAGCCTCAGTTCCGATGGAAACTACTTGTGTTGCATTCTTCCACACTAGGCTCTCACAGCCAATTCTAATTGGTTATTTGCTTTTCTCCTGTGTCTGTATCTTCACATCTACCTAGGCCAATGGACAGCTCCTGAGAATATTGTCACTTAAGATGTTTCCAAAAACTATTTGCCCTATGTTAGCAGAGCTCATCAGCTCACTTGCAGATAGGGTTGTCCGTTGGATTTAGTTTTTGCTTTCATTTCAGGAAGGGGTCAAGTAGCTTCGATAGACCTTTTAAAAAGTATAAGTGATATATCTACTTAAATATATTCCTACTTCAGTAAACTTAATATCAGGGGTAGGAGGGACAGGTACATACCCAGCCAACTGATTTCACATGATCTTGCCACTAAATATTATTATATAGGAAAGTAAAGGCATTATACTTAATCTTTTTTATTTATTTTTTTTGAGATACAATCATAGCTCACTGCAGCTTCGACCCCCCAGGCTCAAGTGATCCTCACACTTCAGCCTCCCTAGTAGCTGGGACTATAGGCATGTACCACCACACCCAGCTGCATTACACTTTGTCTAGTCTTCTCTTTAACGGTTGTATACATTGACCTGCACCCACCATTTTATTCTTGAGATTGCAGTGATAGGAAAGTAGGATAAGAAAGGACTGGGGATAAACTGAGAAATGGAATGAATGAGAGAGTCATTCATAACTTATTCAGATTTAAGTATTGGGTTATTGATTTATATATAGTCTAGTTCTCCCACATAGAAACTATAGCCATAGCTGACATAAATAATTTTTTTATTGCTGTATGTGATTATACTTCACTTGTCTAAAAGACATTGGTCCAACAACTTCTCTTCTCTATAATATGACCAAGAAGTAGGAAATAAGGGGGATCACTGTGATAAATGAGAAGTAATATTTCTGCACTAATGCTCATGAACTTGGCCGAAAAGACAGCCCTTTGGATTTCCAGTCAGTCCCTGTTTTCCCTGCCTGTAGAAGTAACATGGAAGTAACAGATTTGAAAGGAGGACAAGGCAGGTGGTAGCAAGCACGATGGTAGCATAAGAAGTGGCAGTGGATGGCCAGGCGTAGTGGCTCATGCCTGTAATCCCAGCACTTTGGGAGGCTGAAGTGGATGGACTACTTGAGTCAAGAATTCAAGACCAGCCTAACATGGTGAAACCCCATCTCTACTAAAAATACAAAAATTAGCCAGGTGTGGCGGTGCACATCTGCAATCCCAGCTACTCAGGAGGCTGAGGCAGGAGAATCGCTTGGACCCGGGAGGTGGAGGTTGCAGTGAGCCGAGATTGCACCACTGCACTCTAGCTTGAGTGACAGAGTGAGACTCCATCTCAAAAAAAAAAAAAAAAAAAAAAAATGTGGCAGTGGACAACTGGACAATGAAGGAAGTAACAGAGAAAATGTAAAAGCAGATTGAAGACCTTACAAAATTTAGGCTTCTGGGCCTATCTGTTATATGGACAAGCACATCTACATATTCAAATAAATGGAATATCTTTTACAGGCTACTAAGGAGTTTGGATAAATAATTAGAAATTATTAAGGACATCTAAGCACTAGCATAGCACTAAATTTTAGTTTTGAGCAGCCAGACAAGAAATATTTAGAAAGAACCCTATCACCTGGGTCAGTGCCAGGGCTATGGAAGTTAACAAGGTACATTCCCTATCCTCCTGGGATTTATAACGTGGAGGAGACATTACTGAGGGAGTAAAAAAATGATAGAACAGGCAGAAGAATGACTAGAATACAAAAGGAATGAAAGTGACCAGACCTAGGGCCTCACTGGATGTAGATGGTGACAGAAAGTCAAGATTCTGAGATGAATCTTGATTTCCCACACGGGCAGTTGGGTAGGTCGTTGTTGTTAACCAGGAAACAAAAAGCAAGAAGACAAATATATTAGAGAGAAAGGAGGAGTTCACTTTTGAGACGTTTGTGGGATAGCCAGAAGTCAGAAATATGTTTCTAACTTTTGGCTGTCCCACAAACGTCTCAAAGTGAAAATTATTTGGCATTCTAATGTATTTGTGATAATGGAAGCTGTAGGTGAAGATGAGAATACTGTATAAAGATCAAGAGGAATAAGAACTATAGGAACTTAAAAACCATCTACTTTTAAAATATGGGTAGATTAAGAGGAGCTAGGAAAGAGTATGGAAAAGGATTTGATCTTAGGAATAGTAATAAAATCAGGAGAGAGTGCTGTTGTGAAAGCTAAGTAAAGGGTCGAATAAGGTGAGTAGTGACAAGTGATTTTTGGATTTGTCAATAAGAGCATCTTTAGTAATTGTTGAAAGGGGAAAACCAAATCTAAAGGTTTGAAAAGTGGGGAGTGTTTATTTAGGGAAAGTTGAATCTCTGGGTTAAAGAAAAAAGAAAAGTGAAGAAAGTTGACAGAATGGGGAGAGCAAGCATAGATTTTTTTCGAGAGGCCTGGCCTTGAAGGCATGGTAGACAGCCTTTAGGATGGCTCCCAGTGATCCCTGCCACCTGGTTTTCATGCCTTTGTGCAATATCCTCCCGTTGAGTGTGGGCTGGACTTAGTGACTTGCTTCTAAAGAATAGACTACAGGCCGGGCGCGGTGGCTTACGCCTGTAATCCCAGCACTTTGGGAGGCTCAGGCGGGCGGATCACGAAATCGGGAGATCGAGACCATCCTGACTACCACAGTGAAACCCCGTCTCTACTAAAAATACAAAAATTAGCTGTGTATGGTGGCGGGCACCTGTAGTCTCAGCTACTCAGGAGGCTGAGGCAGGAGAATGGCATGAACCCGGGAGGCAAAGGGTGCAGCGAGCCGAGATCGAGTCACTGCACTCCAGCCTGGGTGACAGAGCGCGACTCCGTCTCAGGAAAAAAAAAAAAAAAAAAAAAAGAATAGACGAATAGACTACAGCAAAGTGATAGGATGTCACTTCCGAGGGTTACAGAAGACTAGATTCCATCTTGCTTGCCCTTTCATACAGTCTCTGCTCACTCAGATGGAAGCCAGCTGCCACATTGTGAGCTGCCCTACAGAGACCCACATGGCAAAGAAGTGATGGAAAATTCCAGTTAATAGCCAGTAAGGAACTAAGGCCCTCAGTTCAACAACCTGCAAGGAATTGAGTTCTGCCAACAACCAGATGAATGAGTTCAGAAATGGTTCCTCCCTCAGACAAATTTGAAATGACTATACCCCCAGCTGACATCCTGATTGCAGTCTTGTAAGAGACTCCAAGGTGGAGTACCTAGCTAAGGCACACCCAGAATCTTTTTTTTTTTTTTTCAACTTCCATCTTTTTAGACATGTTTTATTTATTTATTTTCTATTTTATTTATTTTTTTGAGACAGTCTCATTCCGTCGCCCAGGCTGGAGTACAGTGGCGCAATCTTGGCTCACTGCCACCTCCTCCATCCCCTGGGTTCAAATGATTTTCACACCTCAGGCTTTGGAGTAGCTGGGATTACAGGCATGCACCATCTCATCCGGCTGATTTTTGTATTTTTGGTAGAAACATGGTTCGCTGTGTTGGCCATAATAGTCTCAACCTTTTGACCTCAAGTGATCCCCCTGCCTTGGCCTCCCAGAGTGCTGGGATTACAGGTGTGAGCCTGCACCCAGCTGACACCAGATTCTTGATCTACAGAAACTTATTTTCAGCTAAGCTTTAGGGTAATTTGTAATGCAGCAATGGATAAATTGAAAATGCAGCTATGAAAGTGAATGGAGGCGGGAACTGAATCCAAATGGTAAGGTGTGAGACTGGGTGATGACTTTAGAAAATGTTTTGGAGAAAGGCTTTTTTTTTTTTTTTTAATTATACTTTAAGTTGTGAGATGTATGTGCAGAATGTGGAGGTTTGTTACATAGGTATACATGTGTCATGGTGGTTTGCTGCACCCATCATCCCATCACCTAGGTTTTAAGCCCCTCATGCATTAGGTATTTGTCCTAATGCTCTCCCTCCCCTTGCCCCGCACCCCCTGACAGGCCCCAGTGTGTGACATTCCCTTCCCTGTGTCCGTGTGTTCTCATTGTTCAACTCCCACTTACGAGTAAGAACATGTGGTGTTTGGTTTTCTGTTCCTGTATTAGTTTGCTGAGAATGATGCTTTCCAGCTTCATCCATGTCCCTGCAAAGGACATTAACTCATTCTTTTTTTATGGCTGCATAGTGTTCTGTGGTGTATGTGTGCCACATTTTCTTTATCCAGTCTATCATTGATGGGCATTTGGGTTGGTTCAAAGTCTTTGCTATTATAAATAGTGCTGCAATAAACACACATGTGCATGTGTCTTTATAGTAGAATGATTCATAATCCTTTGGGTATATACCCAGTAATGGGAGGGCTGGGTCAAATGGTATTTCTGGTTCTAGATCCTTGAGGAATCGGCACACTGTCTTCCACAATGGTTGAAGTAATTTACACTCCCATCAACAGTGTAAAAGTGTTCCTATTTTGGAGAAAGACTTTTTAAGATAAGACAAATTCAAACATTTTATATCCTGAAAAGCCATTAGAGAATTTGAAAATAAAGCAAGGAGAAAGGATAATTGGTAGAGCAAAAGGAGATAAGGAATGTCAAATAACAGCCTTTCTACTCTAAATGTGGTCTATGAACCACTAGCATCAGCATCATGTGTTGGAAATGCACAATCTCAGGCCCCACCCTAGACCTACTGAATCAAAATCTGCATTTTAATAAGAACCACTAGTAATGCCTGCAGACTGACTCAGAACACAAGTGAACAGAATAGATTCATCCAGGCGGAAATAATCTCTACCCGAGGCAAGAGGGAATAGGGAAGGAGATGGAGATATTAATACATTTGTAGATAGAACTGAGAAGGAGAGAACTTGGTGACAAAAACTGCTTCCCTCCCTCCCTCCCTCCCTCCCTCCCTTCCTTCCTTCCTTCCTCTCTTTCTTTCTTTTTTTTTGACAGGGTCTTGCTCTGTTGCCCAGGTGGGAGTGCAGTGGCACAATCATGAGTCACTATAGCCTCAGCCTCCCAGGCTCAAGATTCTCCCACCTAAGCCTCCCAAATAGCTTGGACTACAGGCACACACTACTATGCCAGGCTAGGTTTTTGGATTTTTTTTGTAGAGACAGGGTTTTTTCATGTTGCTCAGGCTGGTCTTGAACTTCTGGTCTCAAGCGATCTGCCTGTGTCAGACTCTCAACGTGCTGGGATTATAGGCATGAGCCACTGTGCCCAGCCACTTCAGTGCTTTCTATGAAGTACAAATTCATTCAGGGCACAGAGCTTGAAATGAGTGGGAAAAAATTACAATAGCTATGAAAGTGAATGGAGGAGGGAACAGATCCAATAATATATATAAATGTCTGCAAATAATTACTAGGAGTACAGCTGAGTTTGGAGACTAGGAATTTGCCAGGTGTGGGATTAAATATTTTTTTTTTCTTTTAGTGTTGTACAGCAGCCCGCATGTAGACTAGAAAAGGCAGAGTGCAGAATTAATGCAAGGATGAGATACAGTGAATTCTGGAAATGGGATAGTAAGTCGAAATGCACTAGAGCATCTTGGATAGAAATGAAAGAAGTTGAGTCCAAGTTGAGGAAAAACAGATTTATTAGGCTGGTAGATAAGAAGTAAAAATGGGGAAAGGGTAAGAATCCTGGAAAATTAGGAAGGCATTTTCAGAAATCAGAGTAAAATAAGATTTCAGAGGTAAAATGGTTATTTAAATCCTCCAGCATCTCCTTCGTTTTTTTAAAAACACATCTCATGAGCAGTAACACCCTCCATTTTTAAATCTCTAGAAATAACAACAGATATGGAAATTGTAACCATATTATTTAACATGCTCAATCCAAGGGTTGTAATTGATGAACTAGCTTTATGTGGTTTACTACTATCCCTTTAACATTTATTAAATGAGGACAGTAGTTTTGCTGCCCCCTTGAGAGCTCCAAGAGGCCCCCAGGACTTTTTAGGTATCCCTTAGAAAATAGACAGTTTTATGCTCACTTTAAGTTGCAAAACACAGTCCGAATATGGAAATTAGCATCTCCAGTTTTTTGGTAAGAATTACAATCTAAAGTTGATTTAGAATGAAATCTTCACTCTTACCGTTAGAATCAACTTCAGGCCAGCCTCCCCTACACCTGGAAGAGGAGATGTGATGAGTTTCTTTTCTCTCTTTGTTTCTTCTCCCTCAGCTTGATACTCATAGCTTCTGGGCCCTTGAGAGTTGAGGCATAAGGAGAGATGAAAGGAGAGGGGGTGCGGAGAGTTCTTATGTGACTGATAGCACTCTAGGATGACAGTATGCTCTCTAGGCTTGCAAGTATTTAAAGCAGATTCTCTCGCAGGTGTGTTTTTAGGTTCTTAGGTTTATGTTTACTCAACTGCCTGTGCTATGATGAAATTGTTTTCCTCAGTGGCCATTGCTGCTTCTGTAAATTCTCAGTCCACTCACACAGACCATCTCTTGGGGCTGGGGGAGAACCTCCTTTACCTTTGACAGAAGCCCTCCCAGGCCAGAACACTTTTTCTTTTGTTTGTTTGTTTGTTTTGTTTTATTTGGCGGAGTCTTGTTCTGTCACCCAGGCTGGAGTGCAGTGGTGCAATCTCGGCTCACTGCAACCTCCGCCTCCTGAGTTCAATCTATCCTCCTGCCTCAGCCTCCCGAGTAGCTGTTCACCACCATGCTCAGCTAATTTTTGTATTTTTAGTAGAGACAAGGTTTCACCATGTTGGTTGCGAACTCCTGACCTCAAGTGATCTGCCCACCTTGGCCTCCCAAAGTGCTGGAATTACAGGTGTGAGCCACCATGCCCGGCCACCAGAGCACTTTTTAAGTGACCCTCGGCTGATAATTCTCCCAAGGGCTCCACACCTCATCCCTGATAGTCATGCACCTTTGGCTTCTGTCGGAGGGGAATGTAGTTACTTCTCCAAGCAGAAGCATCTCTCTTGCATCTCTGCCCTGCCTCCTCAGCCAGTTGCTATAGGTTCTCATCTTTCAATTCCTCAGGCCTATCAAACACCAAGCCACCATTTAGTGTTGTTATAAAGGAACCTGAGGCTGGGTAAAGAAAAAGAGTTTATTTGGTTCACAGTTCTGCTGGCTAGAAGACTGGGCATCCAGCAAAAGCCTCAGGCCACTTCCACTCATGGCAGAAGGTGAAGGGGAGCTGGCACTGTAGAGATCACACAGAGAGAGAAGGAAGAGAGAGGTCAGGGTGAGGAGGGAGTGGGGTGCGGTGCCAGGTTCATTTTAACAACCGGTTCTTGCTGGAACTAATACAATGAGAACTCACTCATTACCACAAGGATGACACCAAGACATTCATGAGGGATCCTTCCCTGTGACCAAAACGCTGTACATTAGGCCCCATCTCTAACACTGAGGATAAAATTTCAGTATGAGGTTTGGGGGGGACAAATATCCAAACTATAGTGACATTCATAGCAACATTATTCATAATAGCCAAGAATTGGGAAAAAATCCAAGTATCCATCAGTTGATGAATAAACAAGAATGGTATATCCATACTGAATCCTATTCAGCAATAAACAGGAGTGAATGACTGATATAGCCAATGACATGGATGAACCTCAAATGACTATGCTAAGGCCAGACGTGTGGCTCATGCCTGTAATCTCAGCACTTTGGGAGGCCGAGGCAGGTGGGCCAACTGGGGTCAGGAGTTTGAGACCAGCCTCATCAAAATGGTGAAACCCCGTCTCTACTAAAAATGCAAAAAATTAGCTGGACGCGGTGGCATGTGCCTGTAATCCCAGCTACTTTAGAGGCAGAGGCAGGAGAATTGCTTGAACCGGGGAGGCAGAGGTTGCAGTAAGCTGAGATTGCACCATTGCACTCTAGCCTGGGCAACAAGAGCGAAACTCTGTCTCAAAAAAAAAAAAAAAAAATTATTATGCTAAATGAGAGAAGCTAGATACAAATGAGTATACGTCATATGACTGCACTTCCGTGAAATTACTAGAAAAAGCAAAACTGTAGAAATGGAAAGAAAATCAGTGTGTGCTTAAGATTGAGCAGAGGGCAGATTGAACATGAACACAAAGAAACTTCAGAGGACAATGGAAGAGTTCTAAAAGTGAATTGTAGTGATGGTTGTGCAACTGTATAAACGTAGTAAAAATCATCAAAGAATAATCCACTTACAATGAGTAAATCATACAACATATAATTATACCTCAATAAAACTGTGAAGAAAAACCTTATTGGTTACTACTAAAACAGAAATAGAATCTATAACCCCTAAACAGTTAAAATAAAAATCAAATTAATAGATTTAACTACTCTAACAAAAAGTGAAATAGGGAGAAAAACAATAAAAGAAAAACACACATAGTAAATGCAAAATAAAGTGGTAAGCCTGGGCGCAGTGGCTCACGCCTGTAACCTCAGCACTTCAGGAGGCCAAGGCAGGCAGATCACTTGATGCCAGGAGTTTCAGACCAGCGTGGCCAACATGGCAAAACCCCATCTCTACTAATAATACAAAAATTAGCAGGCATGGTGGCACACGCCTGTAATCCCAGCTACTCAGGAGACTGAGGCAGGAGAATCCCCTGAACCCAGGAGGTGGAGGTTGCAATGAGCCAAGATCGCGCTATTGTACTCCAGCCTGGGTGACAGATCATAACTCCATCTCAAAATAAATAAATAAAGTGGTAAGATTTGTCCACACCTATCATAACTGCAAACATTGTAAATAAATATTTGCTGATTTTAAAAAATCTTTAAAAAATTAACTTTATACTGAATTTCTAAGATATATCTTTATTTTAAAAACATCACAGATTGGAGCTCAAGGAGATGGCACAGCCCAGAATGTGGCTTTGAGAACGGGCTGTTGGAATGATTGAAGGAAGTCAAGAAATTTCAAGATCAAGACTGAATATCAGGCCGGGCGTGATGGCTCACACCTGTAATCCCAACACTTTGGGAGGCCTGGGCAGGAGGGTTGCTTGAGTCCAGAGTTCAAGACCAGCCTGGGCAACCTGGCAAAAACCCATCTCTACAAAAAATTAAAAAATTAGCTGGGTGTGGTGGCTTGTGCCTGTAGTTCCAGCTACTCATGGGGCTGAGGCAGGAAGACTGATTGAGCTTGCGGGAGGTCAAGGCTGTAGTGAGCCAGATCACGCCACTGCACTCCAGCCAGAGCGACAGAGACAGACCCTGTCTCAAACAAGGAAGCAATGAAGGAAGGAAGGAAGGAAGGAAGGAAGGAAGGAAGGAAGGAAGGAAGGAAGGAAGGAAAGAAGGAAGGAAGGAGGGAGGGAGGGAGAAGCCGGGTGTGGTGGCTCACACCTGTAATCCTAGCACTTTGGGAGGCTGAGGCAGGTGGATCACCTGAGGTCAAGAGTTTGAGACGAGCCTGGCCAACCATGTTAGTGAAACCCCGTCTCTACTAAAAATACAAAAAATTAGCCGGGTGTGGTGGTAGGTGCCTGTAATCCCAGCAACTCAGGAGGCTGAGGCAGAAGAATCGCTCGAACCCAGGAGGCAGAGGTTGCAGTGAGCCGAGATCGTGCCACTGCACTCCAACCCGGGCAACAGAGCAAAAAACTTCATCTCAAACAAAAATAAAAACAAAAACAAAAAACCACACACACACGAAAGAAAGGAAGGGAGGAAGGAAGGAAGGAAGGAAGGAAGGAGGGAAGGAAAGAGAAGGAAGGAGAAAAAAGAAAAAAAAGATTGAATATCAATATTGAAACTATCTAGAATGATTATGAAATTATGCATAGAGAGTAAGATTGAGGAGCATATCCTGAGAGGTCGGGTAATGACAATGCTGCTGAGTGTTGGAGGATGAAAACAATGGTGTGAACCTTGAAGAAGAAAGTGATTTTACACAGGAGAGGCAGAATAAAAGTCTAAAATTGACAAAATAAAAAAAAAGAAGATTGATGACCCCTTCTCCGTGGCATTTGTTTCATAGGGTGTGAGAGGATGAACAACGTATTCTCAATGGGTTGTAGACAAAGTGTGGTAAGAGGGCAGCCAGTGAAGTCAAGAGCAGGGTGAGGCACATTCAGGGGAAAATTGAGATAGAGAATAGATAAGAGTTAGGTTTGTATCTGGTTGTATGTAATAGAGTCATGACCTAGAGCGAATTAACCAAATAGGGAGTTTCCTGACCTTATGAAATAAAAAGTCTAAGAATAAGCATTTCAGGGTTGGCACTGCAGTTTCCTGAGATCATCAGGGAAGCATACTGCTTGCTTCCTGTGATACCATTCTTAGCATGTGGCTTTCAATTTTATGGTACCAAGATGGTTTCTGTAAAGCCAAGCATCATGTTCTAGATAAGGACAGGAAGAAGAGGTGGAGAAAAGGGCAAAGCGTGTGCCTACTTGACTCTGCCTCCCTCCCCGTCCTCCTCACCTCCAGCTTTTTTTTTTTTTTGAGACAGAGCTGTTGCCCAGGCTAGAGTGCAGTGGTGCGATCTCAGCTCATTGCAACCTCCGCTTCCTGGGTTCAAATGATTCTCCTGCCTCAGCTTCCCAAGTGACGGGACTACAGGAACACAGCATCACACTCGGCTAATTTTTGTAATTTTAGTCGAGATAGGTTTCACCATGTTGGCCAGGCTGGTCTTGAACTCCTGACCTCAAGTGATCTGCCTGCCTCAACCTCCCAAAGTGCTGGAATTACAGGAATGAGCCACCACACCCAGCCTGACTCTGCCCCCTTTTAATAGTAAAACAATAGTTTTTCTGGAAACTCTGAAGTAGACTTCTGTTTATATCTCATTGGCTAAAATCATGTCAACTACGACCACTCCCAACTTTATGTTTGATTTAGGGCACATTGATCAAAACAAATGAGCAAAATCAGTGTTACATTTAGTAAAGAAAGAGAGATGACTGGGCACGGTGACTCATGCTTGTAATCCCAGCACTTTGGGAGGCCAAGACGGATGGATCACTTGAGGCCAGGAGTTTGAGACCAGGCTGGCAAACATGGTGAAACCCTGTCTGTACTAAAAATACAAAAAAATTAACTGGGTGTGGTGGCAGGCACCTGTAGTACCAGTTACTGGGGAGGCTGAAGCAGGAGAATTGCTGGAACTCAGGAGGCAGAGGTTGCAGTGAGCTGAGTTTGTGCCACTGCACTCCAGCCTGGATGACAGAGAGAGGCTCTGTCTCAAAAA
>NW_012106253.1:1242075-1272909 GCF_000951045.1 Mandrillus leucophaeus
AAAAAAAAAAAAAAAAAAAAGAAAGAAAGAAAGAAAAGGAAAGGAAAAGGAAAAGGAAAAGAAAAAGAAAAGTAAAAAGAAAAAGAAAGAAAGCAAGATTATATATATCAACAGAAATTGATTTGTCACAGTTCTGGAGGCCAGAAGTCCAGGATCAAGGAACCTGCATACTCAGTGTCTGGTGGGGGCCTGTTTTCTGGTTTGCAGATGGCATCTTTCCACTGTGTTCTCACATAGCGGAGATGGTTAGCTATCTAGCTCTCTGGGGGTTATTTTATTTATTTATTTATTTTTACTTTAGATTCAGGGTGTACGTGTGCTGGCTTGTTACACAGGTATATTGCATGCTACCAAGGTTTGGGCTTCTAATGATCTCATCACCCAAGTAGTGAACATAGCATCTGATAGTTAGCTTTTTAACCCTTGCACCCCTCCATCCCTACTCTTTTTTGGAGCCCCCCGTGTCTATTGTTTCCATCTTTGTGTCTATGTATACCATCCAGTGTTTATCTCCCATTTATAGGTGAGAACATGAGGTATTTGCTTTTCTGTTTCTGCATTAACTCCCTTAGGATAATGGCCTCTAGCTGCATCCATGTTGCTTCAAAGGACATGATTTCATTTTTTTCTTATGGCTGCAAGATTTTGGATAGACAATTAGCAGCCAGTGCCAGAGTATTCATTCATTATAATCTCGTGTTGTTCTAAAAGGTACTAAGGAGGTTTTACAAATACGTTAACAACACAGTAAAGTTTTTTTTTTTTCTTTTTAAGTATTAGAGACAAAGCAAAGAAGGGAGAATAAGATTATAAGACAAAGAAGAAAGTGAAATTTATTCACAAAATTGGCCCTGAGCTTTCTAGCAGGCAATTCAAAGAGTAAAACACTCTAAAGGAAATGCAATGTTCTTGAGAAAATAGTTTGTGTTTGTTTGTTTGTTTGTGGAGAGTGCTCCAAAAGGCATAGTAAAGAGGGATGACGTGGGTGGACAGCCACTACTGGGAGAGGGAATTATTGAGGAGAAAGTACAAAGAGGTGCTTTAAAATATAGGATAGGCTGGATACCGTGGCTCACACCTGTAATCCCAGCACATTGGGAGGCCAAGGCAGGAGAATCCCTTGAGTCCAGGAGTTTGAGGCCAGCCTGGGCAGGGTGAAACCCTGTCTCTACAGAAAATACAAAAATTAGCTGGACATGATGGCAAAGTGCTGGGATTACAGGCATAAGCCACCATGCCCAGCCTTCATAAACTTTTAAAAACAGCATTCTGGTAAATTCTGAATGAGGCCATAAAATGGTTATTAAAGAAATTGTTAATTTTTTTAAAACCTGGTACAAAACCTTCCCTTTCCAGGGCTAAGGAATTTGCAATATTAGCTTTTCTTTTTGCATACTAATAAAATTAAATTTAAAAAATTCTGGCCAGGCGCAGCAGCTCTTGACTGTAATCTCAGTACTTTGGGAGGCCAAGGTGGGCGGATCACCTAAGATCAAGAGTTCGAGACCAGCCTGGCCAACCATGTTGGTGAAACCCCATCTCTACTAAAAATACAACAATTAGCTGGGCGTGGTGGCATGCACCTGTAGTCCCAGCTACTTGGGAAGCTGAGGCAGGAGAATTGCTTGAACCCAGCAGGCAGAGGTTGCAGTGAGCCGAGATTGCATCATTGCACTCCAGCCTGGGCAACAGAGCGAGACACCGTCTAAAAAAATAAATAAATAAAAAATAAACTCAGACGCTGACTATATCTCTCACATTAATAGAATTTTAGAAAGCAAATAATGGTTCTGTGAACATACTGCAGCTCCAGTAGTGGTGTAAGTGATGGCAGCAGCGGCTCATCTGTAGCAGCCACTGCAAAGACACAGGCTGCAGTGGGGAAGGTGTGGTCAGGGCTGTATGCTCTGTGAAGCCAGTGAGAGCTGGAAACTCTCACAGCCACAGCTGCGGACCCAGGCATCCCGTGCTCTCGGGGACCAGGAAGCCCCCTGCCCCCACAGGCTCAAAAGTGCCTGCTCCCGCTGCCTGGCCTCTCCCTGTCCCTGGCGCCTGCTCCGATTTCAGAGCAAAGTTGAGGCCAGGCCCAGGAGCTGACATACCAGTACCCTGCCACCACAGCCCCCTCCAGACTTGGGGTGCCAACAAGCACAGGAGGGAGGCCAAGGGGGGCTGAGTGTGGGTCCAAACATCCTGGGTGCCATGGGTGACATTTAGATGGTGGCAGGAGGCAGACAGGCTCCTGGGCAGAAAGGGATGGGTCCCCAGTAAAGCCCCACCCTCAAGCCAGGGACAGTCTGAAGCCTAGGGGCCAGACTGTCAGTTTAGCGTGGAGTCCACAGCTGGGAGTGAGAACTTCTGGTCCTTTTTCCAGGCCTACTCATGGACCAATCAGCATGCACTTCCTCCCTTCTGAACCCATTAAAAGCCCTGGACTCAGCCAAACTCAGGGAAATGTCTAGACGACCTGCCTGTGGATAGGCTGTTAGGATCTACCCATATGCCGATAGGATCTACCCACTCTGGGTCTCCTCTCCGCCGAGAGCTGCACTCATTGGATGACCTGCCTGTGGAAAGGAGCTACCCACTTTAGGTCTCCTGAGACCTGTGTACTGTCATTCAATAAAGCACCTTTTTGCCTTGCTCACCCTCCAGTTATCCCTGTACCTCATTCTTCCTAGACACAGGACAAGAACTTCGGGCCTGCTGAATGGTAGGACTGAAAGTGCTGTAACACAAACAGGGCTGTAACACGCCCCCTCACCTCCCACTGGCCACATTGTGGGCGACAAGGAGAGAAGAGCTGCAGCCCTTCTGCGAGCCCAGACCTAGTGGCTCCCTGAGCCAGGGCTGTGACACCCTCTTTGGAGCTCTGTGGTTTCTGGCATCTCCAAGCTTTCGGGCGCCACCGTGTTCCCTCGTCCAGATGCGGGCGCCCACAGCGGAAGGTGCTTGTGGTGTATCAGATCCAGCTGCAGGCTTGCACCCAGTGGGCACCTGTGCTGCTTCCTGGAGCTGCCTTCCCCACTGCAGCAGCCAGCGTGCCTGGCTGTGAGCAGTAGCCAGACCCCGTGCTCACTCGCTCGTGCACCCTCCCTGCTCTGTGCCTGGCTCGCTTTTGGCAAGCATGGGATCTGGGCTGGTAGCATGAGACGAGCTCAGCCTGCCAGGCCAAATGGGTGGAATGAGCTCAGCAGGCTTGAGCAAAACTCAGGTAAGGGCACCACCTGCCACAGAGGCTTCCTGCTGGAAGAGTGACATTCCAATGATCCTATGACATAAGTGCAAGACGTTCGAATTCCTTCCTTGAAGAGTATCTCCTTTATATTTTTCTTGACTTTCCCCACTGTCTACAATATCATTCACTAATGTCTAAAATTCATTTCCTTTTCTACATACTACTCATAAATCTGACAATAACATAAAAAGCAATGTTAAACAAGTAGATCAAATAAGACTTTAGCTCATTAGTATGGCAGTTCCTCAAAGGATGAAACATAGGGCCAGGTGCGGTGGCTCATGCCTGTAATCCCAGCACCTTGGGAGGCTGAGGCGGGCAGACCACTTGAGGCCAGGTGTTTGAGACCAGCCTGGGCAACAGGGTGAAACCCCATCGCTACTAAAAATACAAAAATTAGCCAGGCGTGGTGGTGCCCACCTGGAGTCCCAGATACTCCCAAGGCTGAAGCAGGAGAATCATTTGAACCAGGGAGGCAGAGGTTGCAGTGAGCCAAGACGGCACCACCGCACTCCAGCCTGGGTGACAGAGCAAGACTCTGTCTCAAAAAAAATATATATATATACACATTAAACAAAGAATTATGATATGATCTAGCAATTCTACTTTGTGGAATGCAAAGAATTGAAAGCAGGAACTGAAAAGCTGTGTATATACACCAGTGTTCATAGCAGTATTGTTCCCAATAGCCAAAAGGTGAAAGTAATCCCTAGCGGCCATGGATCCATGGACAGATCAATAGCTAAACAAAATGTAGTGTGTACATATAATGGAATATTATTCAGCCTTAAAAAGGAAGGACATTCTGACACATGCTACAATACATATGAACCTCGAAGACATGCTAACTGAAATAAGCCAGTCACATACGGATAAATATGGTGTGACTCCACTGATATGAGGTACTTGGAGTAGTCTAATTCATAGAGATAGAAAGTGGAATGGTGGTTACCAGGGACTAAGGGAAATTGGGAGTTATTGTTTAACTGGTACAGAGTTTCAGTCTGGGGAGATGAAAAAAGTTCTAGAGATAGATGGTGGTGATGGTTGTGCAACAATGTGAATATACTTAATGCCACTGAATTTTACACTTAACAGTTAAAACGGTAAATTGTAATGTGTATTTTACCACAACAAATAAATAGATAACAACTTAAGCTCATGTAAAGATCTAAATAGTTCCAAAACAAAAAAGAGCATCATCATTTAAATAATAATAATATAACTAAATCAATAAATTAAAAATGACTATAGCTTTCTATCACTAAAACTTAGTAGCTAAAAATAATTCATTACAACACAAATCACCTGCATACAACTCAACTGATACAGAAAGAAATTGATTTCAAATACCTGTATTAGGTTCATTAAGACAAAACAATATCATGTTTTATTTAGTAGAAGTGAAGGATTTATTGCAGAAATTTTGAATCAGATAGTTGCATCCAAAAATAATCACAAATGCTAAAATCAGTTCTCACCAAGTTGATCTATGGATTCACCCCAACCTCAATCCCAGCCTCAGCAGGATTTCCTGTAGATATCAACAAGGTGATTCTAGAATTTATTTGTAAAGGCGAAGGAAATAGAATAGTCGAAACAATTTTGAAAAAGAAGGGAGTTGAAGGACTCACGCTATCTGATGTCAAGATTTACTGTAAATCTACAGTAATCAAGACAGTGTGGTTTTGGCAAAAGAATAGACACATAGATCAATAGAATATAATAGAGAGTCTAGCAATAAATCCTCAAAAATATAGTCAATTGATTTTTTACTAGGAAATTCAATGGAGAAAAGTTAATGTTTCCAACAAATTGTTCTGGAACAATTTGATCCACATGTAAAACATAAGCCCAATCCATACCTTAAGTTTTATATAAAAATTGGCTCAAAATGGATCAGGGACCTAAATGTAGAACTTTAAAACTTTAGAAGAAAACACAGAAAATCTTTTTGATATTGGATTAGGCAAGGAGTTCTTAAATATGACATCAAAGTCATAGTCCTTAAAAGGAAAAAAATTGATACATTGGACTTCATAAAAATTAAATTTTTTTGCCTCTTTGAAAAACTCCAAAGAAAATAATAAGACAAGCAACAGTTTGGGAGAAAATATTTACAAATTAAATATCTCGGTCAGGCATGGTGGCTCCCAGCACTTTGGGAGGCTGACTTGGGAAGATAATTTGAGGCCAGGAGTTTCAAGATCCACCTGGGCAACATAATGAGACCCTGTTTCTACAAAAAATCAAAATTTTGCCAGGCATGGTGGTACACACCTATAGTCCTAGCTACTTGGGAGGCAAAGGTGGGAGAACTGATTGAGCCAAGGAGGTCAAGGCTGTAGTGAGCTGTTATGGCACCACTGCACTCCAGCCTAGGTGATAGGGTGAGACCCTATCTCAAAAAATATATATATATATGTATATACGTGTGTGTGTATAGATATATATGCGTGTGTGTGTGTACATATATATCTGAAAAAGGACTTGAAAGCAGTGCATAAAAGGAGCACTTAAGACTTGCTAAATAGATTCAGCAAAACGTTAATAAGCCATAAAGTGGAATGCAATTTTGATATATGCCACAACATGGGTGGACTTTGAAAACATGCTTAGTGAAATGAGCCAGACACAGAAGGACAAATATTGTATGATACCACTTACATGAGGTACTTAGAATTGGAAAATTAATAGACACAGAAAGTAGAATAGAGGTTACCAGGGTCTGGGAGGTGGGGTTGGGGGATACTAGGGCGAAGAGGGAGGTCATTATTTAATGAGTACAGGTTTTGGTTGGGGATGATTGAGTATAGATGTTGGTGATGGTTATAAAACACTGTGAGTATATTAATGCCACTGAATTGTATGCTTATGAAAGGTTAAAAAGTTAAATATTATGTTATATACATATTACCTCAATTTTCAAAAATCTCAATAGTAAGAAAACAAGCAACCTGCTGTTTTAAAATGAGGAAAAGTTTCAAATAGATGCCACACTAAAGAAGATATATGAGCAGCTAATAAGCTGATGGAAAAATGTTCAACATTATTTGTCAAAAAGGAAATACAAACTGAAATCACAATGAGATGCTAGTGAATGGCTACAGTAAAATAAAGACTGACAGTATTAAATGTTGATGAGTATTTGGGACAACCAGAACTCTCATACATAGCTAGGGGGAGTGAAAAATGGTACAACTAGCTTGAGAAAAAGTTTGGAAGTTTCTTACAAATTTAAATATAAAATACCATGTGATCAGCAATCCCACTCCAAAATATTTACCCAAGAGAAATGAAAACTTACAGTCACACAGAATACTGCATGCAAATGTTTATTGCAGCTTTATTCATAATCACCAAAAACTGGAAACAACCCAGATGTCCTTATACTGGGGAATGAATCGACAAACTGGGGTACATACATATAAAGGAATACTATTCTGCAACAAAAAGGAATAAGATATTGATACAAGCAACCCCATTAAGGAATCTCAAATGCATTATTTTAGGTGAAAGAAGCTAGACAGGAAGGGCTACATGCTGTATGATTTCATTTGAATGACATTCTGGAAAAAGCAACTCTAAGGGTAGAGATCAGATCAGTAGTTGCCACTGGTTAGAGTTAGGGAAAAGGGCTGACTACAAAGGAGTAGCATGAGAGAATATTTTTGGATGATGGAATAATTTTATATCTTGACAGTGCTGGTGATTACATGACTGAATGCATTAGTCAAAATTCATAGATGTGTGAATTTTACTATATGAATTGAAATACAAATTGTGGAAAATGATCGCATATATATGATAATGAAAACCTTGGTTAATAATAATCTAGAGATCTTCTGTAGTGATTAGTGAAAGAGTGAATATATGATCAAGAAACATATCAAAACAGATGCTGCAGAATATGTGAAGAGGTATGCTAATGTTGTATTGTTTCAGGCATGATAATATGGTTTTGTACAAAAAATCATATTTCAAATAAATATACATTGGTAAATAGATCACTGTATTGCTACAAAGATGAACCCAAGCCATGTTTTAAAGAATACTACAGAGTTAATCATTACATGATAAACTAGGGGTCATAATAATAGATCAACAAATTTTGCCAACCAATTAATCATTCTGCAATCTGAAAAAGGCAGTGGAAAAATGCCTTGCTATTAAAAACATCATAGAAATTTGTTGGGGTGGACGAGAAGTATGTGCCTCTGGCAAAGAAGCTAAAAGCAAATGTGGAAACTCAAAACCCTCAAAGTAAAGCTGCTTCTCTTCCTGGCAACTGGCATGACTTCATATACATGAAATCTTACTTGGACATCTTATTAACTAGAAATGCTTTGATGTCAGTTTAGAAGAAAGAATTTCTCTATGCTTGCTAAATAACTAGAGATTTCAATCTCCACAAGTTATTATTATAAAGCTCTTCTATTAAAATAAGACCAGATTGATTTTATACATGATCACATCTTACTTTTGCAAAATGTATCAACTCTACAAAGCACTTTTACATATGTGTGTGTGTGTATATGTGTGTAATATATGCCTCATTTAAACTTAAAATTTATGCTTGGATTTGAGACAATTTTAGAAACTTTCAGGCCTGTAACATTCTGTTGTTTTCAAGTAGTTCAGGAGTTTTATAGCAATTTAGCCATAGAAATACATATCACTGTAAAGGTTACAATTTATTTTGGTGCTTTCCCTTCATGGTAACAAGAGAGTATAAGGTTTGTTGAGATCTACAGTTTAGGCAGCTGTCACCAACAGTGGCATTTGAGTTTTGGCCTTGATTCAAATAGAAACTAAGATTTCATCTCTCCTAGGCCACACCGCACCCAAACACTATGTATCATGTGGATAGAATGCTAGAATTTTAGAATTTCATACCAAGAACAATCGTGAGAGATTTTTGAGTACAATCCTTTCATTTTGCGAATGAGAAAATTGAGGTCCAGAAGACCTAAGTGATAAATACGTGGAGAAATATTTAGACACAAAAAATACTTAGATAAAAAACAGTTGCAGAGTAGAACTGGAGACAACTGAAATATGTTACAACCTTCAGCTGATTCTATACCTCTCTCCTTGTTGTTTTAATTTATATAAATAGGCTGGGTGCAGTGGCTTATGCCTGTAACCCCAGCATTTTGGGAGGTTAAGGCGGGTGGATTGCTTGAGCACCAGAGTTCAAGACCAGCCTGGGCAACATGGCGAAACCCCATCTCTACAAAAAATACAAAAATTAGCCAGATGTGGTGGCATGAACCTGTAGTCCCAGCTAATCAAGAGGCTGAGGCAGGACGATCGCCTAAGCCTGGATGGAGGTCAGAGTGCAGTGAGCCATGTTCATGCCACTGGACTTCAGCTTGGGTGACAAAGTGAGACTCTGTCTCTAAAATAAAATATAAATAATGATCATTGTTCTTTTGCACGATTTTTTTTTTTTTAAATTATTGAGATAGAGTCTTGCCCTGTTGCCCAGGCTGGAGTGCAGTGGTGTGATCTCGACTCACTGCAATCTCCACCTCCCGGGTTTAAGTGATTCTTGTACCTTAGCTTCTCAAGTAGCTGGGATTACAGGTGCCTACCACCACGCCAGGATAATTTTTGTACTTTTAGTAGAGACAGGGTTTTGCCATATTAGCCAGGCTTGTTTCAAACTCCTGACCTCAGGTGATTCTCCCGCCTCAGCCTCCAAAGTGCTCGGATTACAGGCGTGAGCCACCGTGCCCAGCATGAATTGTTCTTTTGCCTAGGGACAGGGCACCCTAGGCAGAACGAATCCTGGCAGTTGGCCTAGCTGTCCCATGGGAGTATTCAGTGAGTCCACGGAGGATGGGCTACCTGACAATTCCACCAAGCTGTTTGGGTTTCCATGAATCAGAGGAAAGAAAAAGAGCAATGTGCCTTTTCAAGCCCCAGTGGCACTCAGGTAAGGCAGGTAAAAGCAAACATTTGCATAGAACTTACTGTACCAGCCACAGTACTTTGTGTTATCAACCCACAATAATTCTGTTTTTTTTTTTTTAACAGTGTCTCGCTCTGTTGCCCAGGCTGGAGGGCAGTGGCGCGATCTCGGCTCACTGCAACCTCTGCCTCCTGGCAAGTACTATTATCACTCCCATTTGATAGGTGAGGAAATTGAGGCACAGGATACTTAAGTAACTTCTCTAATATTCAAGTAGAAAGTGGTAGCGCTGGGATTAGAAACTGTCAGTTTGGCTCTAGAGTCTAGCTATTGTGTTGAGCTGCCTCAGAAAAACACCTGGCACTTAGATATTACATGTAAGTGCTAGGTGCTCTTTCTTTCTTTCTTTTTCTTTCTTTCTTTCTCTCTTTCTTTCTGTCTCTCTCTTTCTTTCTTCTTTCTCTCTGTCTCTTTCTCTCTTTCTTTCTTTCTTTGTCTCTTTCTTTTCTTTCTTTCTTTCTTTCTTTCTTTCTTTCTTTCTTTCTTTCTTTCTTTCTTTCTTTCTTTCTTTCTTTTTCTTTCTTTCTTCTTTCTTTTTCAAGACAAAGTATCTCTTTGTCACCCAGGCTGAGTGCAGTGGTGCAATCTCAGCTCACTGCAACCTCCATCTCCCAGGTTCAAGAGATTTTCCTGCCTCGGCCTCCCTAGTAGCTGGTACTTCACGTGCATGTGACCACACCCAGCTAAAAGGCACTTTTCCTAAGGGCTGTGCATATATTAAGTCGTTTAACCCTCGTAATAATCCTGTAAGTATGTATTACTATTAGTTTCATTTTATAGATGTGAAAGCTGGGCCGTGGGTTAAGTAATTTTCCCAAGGTTACACAGCTAATAAGTTTCAGAAGCAGAATTTGAATCCTGACAATCTGGTGACAAAGATCCCTCGCTTGGCCAAACTTTAGTCAGGCTTATTAACCTTCTGCTAGGCCCATTTGTCCACTTTCTTGTAAAATCCAGTTTTAGCAAAGAACCCTGCTGAGTGAATTTGGCAGGAGCCGCCCTCATCCATGATATCTGATAATCTTCAATATCTGATCAAGTTCCTCATTCTCTCCATTCCCCAGGTGATATCCGGTCACCCTGGCCTGTCTTCGGCAAAATTCCTGTTAGTTTGGTTTAGCTTGAATCCTCTTTACCCCTGAGGTTTCTTCTTTGTAATTTTCTACCTACTGACCCCCACTGTGCTGCTTGGCTATATATTCCCACCGTGCTGTTATTGAAGTTGAGCCCAGTCTCACTTTCCCATTGCAAGACGTCATTGTGGTGGTCCCTCTGCCTATCACAGTGGTCCTGAATAAAATCTCCCTTACTGTGCTTCAGCAGGTATCATTGAATAATTTTTTCTTTTTACACTGGCTATAGATAATGCCCCAACCACTGGTTTTTGCTTCTTAACAAATTTATTCATATTAAAAATTTTAAATATATTTAATCCTGGCCAGGCACGGTGGCTCACATCTGTAATCCCAGCACTCTGGGAGGCTGAGGCGGGTGGATCATTTCAGGTCAGGAGTTCGAGACGAGCATGACCAACATGAAGAAACCCCATCTCTACTAAAAAAGAAAAAAAAAAGTAACCAGGTGGGTAGTGCACACCTGTAATCTCAGCTACTCAGGGAGGCTGAGGCAGGAGAATCTCTTGAACCTGGCAGGCAGAGGTTGCAGTGAACTAAAATCATGCCACTGCACTCCAGTCTGGGTGACAGAGAGAGACTCTGTCTCAAAAAAAAAAAAAAAAAAAAAACAGTGTGTATATATATATATATATGTTTAATTTAATGAATGTTAAGTAAGGCCAGGTGTGGTTGCTCATGCCTGTAATCTCAACACTTCGGGAGGCTGAGACAGGAGGGTCGCTTCAGCCCAGGAATTCTAGACTCCATGTCTACAAAAAATAAAAAAAAACAATTTTTAAAAGAAATGTTAAGTAACATATAACATGTAAGATATCTTAATTATATTACTTATATGATAAGATGAGTTTGCTTCTAGAATATAATTTGCTAATGAAATGTATTATTCAAATGGCAACGTGTTTATTACAAGAAATCTTTCAGGAATCACTGGAGTTTTATTTACATTACTGCAAAAGCCAATGTTAGTTCAATTATTTTCTTGTGAAGATGTATATGACCACAGATTGAACTTTCTCCTTAAATATCACTATCCAAGATTATGTCTCAGGAAAATATTATTTTCACTACTGAGAAATTTGGTATTACAACTGTGTTTGTGCTATTGGTAGAGAAATTTTAGGTGCTTAAAAATTTTTCAGATATGTTACAGTAGACTTTTCTGGGTCAAACATCTTCATGTAAGAATGTTTAAAATATGTTTGACTTTACTAGAGGGTGTCCTAAGTGTAACTACAATATTTATATTTTGAACTGGAAGCTTATAAAACTGCTTAATATATGATCAGAGATGAAATCTTTACAACTGTGGAGTTTATTAAAAAGCTGTGTTGTATAATAAATACAACACATTAACATACCTGGCTGTAGGGTATGCATATAGAGTTGCTTTCCCTTTTTAATATCTAAAGTTGCAGATTTGCAAGGGTGCTCAAGGTTAGTGATGCACTATGACCATACAGAAATAAGAATTTTGCCTTTGGGGACTCTCTCTGATTTTTAGAAATATCGAACTTTGACCTTTTCAACAACTAATTCAACCACACTATATTAAATATTCACGTGTACTGAATAAGTTTTTCCACTGCTATCTTTTCCACTGGAATCCTTTAAGCTCTACAAGAATGAATAAAAAATTTTATCTCAGGGGCATGTGTTAGATTCTTTAAATGGCACTAGTAAGAACTAGTAGAAATAAAATGTAATCGATTAAAAAATGCAGACAGACAAAAGTGGAGGCAAGAAAGAATAGGAAGACTAAGGAGCAGAAATTAAGTGTGTCAAATAGAAAATTAACAGAAATGAGAAAAACTTGGAAAAGGTCGACGGAAAAGGCAATATCCGCAGAAACAAAAGGAGGAAAATACAAGAAAAAACGCAATAGGAGAAGGAAAGTGAAGGAAAAGTTGACATAAAATAATAAGGCCAATAGAAACCGGAGTAGAATTTTGAGGAAGATCAGAAGATAAAAATAACATTTTTATTTTATTTTATTTTTTTGAGATGGAGTCTCTCTCTGTTGCCCAGGCTGGAGTGCAGTGGTGCATCCTAGCTCACTGCAACCTCTGCCTCCCGGGTTCAAGCAATTATCCTGCTTCAGCCTCCCGAGTAGATGGGATTACAGGCACAGGCCACTACGCCCAGCTAACTTTTGTATTTTTAGTAGAGATGGGGTCTCACCATGTTGGCCAGGCTGATCTCAAACTCCTAACTTCAGGTGATCCACTTGCTTTGGCCTCCCAAAGTGCTGGGATTACAAGCGTGAGTCACTGCATCTGACTAAAATAGCACTTTTTTTTGAGATGGAGTTTTGCTTGTGTTGCCCAGACTGGAGAGCAGTGGTGCGATCTCGGCTCACTGCAACTTCCGCCTTCAAGGTTCAAATAATTTTCCTGCCTCAGCCTCCCAAGTAGCTGGGATTACAGGCTCCTGCCGCTATGCCCAGTTAAATTTTGCATTTTTAGTAGAAACAGGGTTTCACCATGTTGACCAGGTTGGTCTCGAACTCCTGACCTCATGATCTGCTTTGGCCTCCCAAAGTGCTGGGATTTCAGCCGTGAGCCACTGCTCCTGGCCCAAAACAACATATTTTAAACAAAAGTTTTCTAACAAGAAAATAAAAATTACCCCTGAGAGTGGCGATATTGAATACTGAAATGGCTCTACATATAAAATTCTAACTCTATTATATAGTAAGCCGATACCCTTTGTATCAAAGGAAAATCATCATATAGACCTCTATGGCTTTGGACCAAATCCACACCCTTTTCTGCAAATAATTATTTGAGCTTTTCAGAAACAACCCTCATCTGGCTATTTAGCCCTGGGTAGAGACTGAATGCCTAACTATGGGACATCAAGTGGCAATGTTAACTGAGCTTCCCTTTATGAAATGGGTGCTATCTGGACCACCAAGCCATAAGGTTGGATACACATGGCAGCAATCTGTCATCAAGTGGAAATGGCATATATCAGACTTATGCAGAAATAGGAAATAGGTAATTCCATGAAGAGTCCTTCAACAGCGACTGTTCCTCTCTCAACTCATATCTATTACTTTATAAGCAGTTTCTTACAACTGATTGAGAGGGGAAAATCCCAGGCCTGGTATACAAATGATTGTACATGATGTACTGTTACCAACCAGAGGTGGATGGTTACATCATTACAGTCCCAATGAGAGGTGGCCTTGAAGGGCAGGAGTAGAGGGCAATTCTCCTAATGAGCATAATTTAGAGCAACATGTTTTGTTGTCCACCTTGTCTGGACTGAATCATGGTCAGAAGTATGGATCAGCACTGATTCATGGGCAGTTGCTAACATTTGGGCTGGATGATCAAGGACTCAGAGAGGACAAGATTGGAAGATTGATAGAAGAAGATCTAAGGAAGAGGTATGTGGATGGATGGACCTTTCAGGATGGTTGAAACACTCCATGTGAATACATTTGTGCCCCATGTAGATACTCATCAAACGGCACCATCTGATGAGGAAACTTTTAATGATCAGATGAACAAAATGACTCATTCTCTTGATGTCAGTCAGCCACTTTCCCCAGTCACCCTAGTGATCTCTCAATGGACCCATGTGCAAACTGGTCATGTTGTCCAGAATAGAGGCTTTGCATGGGCTCAGCAATATGATGTTCTCACAAAGGCTGACCTTATAGCCTAGCTACATTGCTACTGCTAACAATACTAACTGGTCAACAGCAAAAACCAACACTGGGTCTCTAATTTGGCACCCTTCCTTGGGGAGACAAGTTAGCCAGCCACCTGGTGGTCGGTTGATTATATTGGACTGTTTCCCTCATGGAAGTGGACAGAGATCTTTTCACTGGAATAGACACATATTCTGAATATGGACTTACCTTCCCTGCCTATAATACTGGCACCACTATTCATGGACTCATAAAATGCCTTACTCATTTTAATTGTATTCTGCACAACAGTGCTTGTGATTATTTCACAGCAAAAGAAATACAACGATGGGATTACGCCCATAAAATTTACAGGTCATACCATGTATTCCTTCACCCAGAAACATCTGGCCTAGTAGAAAAGTGTAATGGCTTACAGAAGACTCAGTTGGTTTAAAGACAATGTCCTGAAAGAAAGCCATGCTATCTTACAAGAGGCAGTGTGTGTTTTGAATCAGAGACCAATATGTGGTGCTGTCTTTCCTACAGCCAGAATAAATACAAGAATCAAGAGATGGAAATGGGGCTGGGCATGGTGACTCATGCCTGTAATCCCAGCACTTTGGGAGACCAAGGTGGGCAAATCACTTGAGGTCAGGAGTTTGAGACCAGCCTGGGCAACATGGTAAAATCCTGTCTCTACTAAAAATACAAAAGCTAGCCAGGCATGGTGGTTCATGCTTGTAATCCCAGCTACTGGGGAGGCTGAGGCAGGAGAATGGCTTGAACCCAGGAGCCAGAGGTTGCAGCCAACCATGATTGTGCCACTGTGCTCCAGTCTGAGTGTCAGAGAAAGACTCCATCTCAAAAAAAAAAAAAAAAGGATAAGTTCCAAGATGGCTGAATAGGAACAGCTCTGGTCTGCAGCTCTCAGCGAGATTGACGCAGAAGACAGGTGATTTCTGCATTTCCAACTGAGTGTAAACAAGGAGGCCAGAAAGCTTGAACTGGGTGGAGCCCACCGCAGCTCAGCAAGGCCTACTGCCTTGCTGTAGATTCCACCTCTGTGGGCAGGGCATATCAGAACAAAAGGCAGCAGACAGTTTCGGCAGACCTAAATGTCCCTGTCTGACAGCTCTGAAGAGAGCAGCAGTTCTCCCAGCATGGTGTTCGAGCTCTGAGAACGGACAGACTGCCTCCTCAAGTGGGTCCCTGACCCCCATGTAGCCTGACTGGGAGATACGTCCCAGTAGGGGACAATAGACACCTCATACAGGCAGGTTCCCCTCTGGGATGAAGCTTCCAGAAGAAGGATCAGGCAGCAATATTTGCTGTTCTGCAGCCTCCGTTGGTGATACCCAGGCAAACAGGGTCTGGAGTGGACCTCCAGCAAACTCCAACAGACCTGCAGCTGAGGGACCTGACTGTTAGAAGGAAAACTAACAAACAGAAAGGAACAGCATCAACATCAACAAAAAGCACATCTACACCAAAACCCCATCTGTAGATCACCAACATCAAAGACCAAAGATAAAACCACAAAGATGAGGAGAAACCAGAGCAGAAAAGCTGAAAATTCCCAAAGCCAGAGTGCCTCTTCTCCTCCAAAGGATCGCAGCTCCTCACTGGCAAGGAACAAAACTGGATGGAGAATGAGTTTGATGAATTGACAGAAGTAGGCATCAGAAGGTTGGTAATAACAAATGTCTCAGAGCTAAAGGAGCATGCTCTAACCCGCCGCAAGGAAGCTAAAAACCTTGAAAAAAGGTTACATGTGTGGCTAACTAGAATAAACAGTGTAGAGAAGGTCTTAAATGACCTGATGGAGCTGAAAGTCACAGCACGAAAACTTTGTCACGCATGCATAAGCTTTAATAGCTGATTCGATGAAGTGGAAGAAAGGGTATCAGTGATTGAAGATCAAATTAATGAAATAAAGCAAGAAAAAAAGATTAGAGAAAAAAGAGGGAAAAGAAACAAGCAAAGCCTCCAAGAAATATGGGACTATGTGAAAAGACCAAATCTACGTTCGATTGGTGTTCCTGAAGGTGATGGGAGAATGGAACCAAGTTGGAAAACACACTACAGGATATTATCCAGGAGAACTTCCCAACCTAGCAAGGCAGGCCAACAGTCAAATTCAGGAAATACAGAGACCACCACAAAGACACTCATCGAGAAGAGGAACCCCAAGACACGTAGTTGTCAGATTCACCAAGGTTGAAATGAAGGAAACATGTTAAGGGCAGCCAGAGAGAAAGGTCAGGTTACCCACAAAGGGAAGCCTATCAGACTAACAGTGGATCTCTCGGCAGAAACCCTACAAGCCAGAAGAGAGTGGGGGCCAACATTCAACATTCTTAAAGAAAAGAATTTTCAACCCAGAATTTCATATCCAGCCAAACTAAGCTGAAGGAGAAATAAAATCCTCTACAGACAAGCAAATGCTGAAAGATTTTGTCACCACCAGTCCTGCCTTACAAGAACTCCCAAAGGAAGCACAAAACATGGAAAGGAACAACCAGTACCAGCCACTACAAAAACATGCCAAATTGTAAAGACCATCAATGCTATGAAGAAACTGCATCAATTAATGGGCAAAATAACCGACTAACATCACAATGACAGGATCAAATTCACACATAACAATATTAACCTTAAATGTAAATGGGCTAAATGCCCCAATTAAAAGACATAGACTGGCAAATTGGATAAAGAGTCAAGACCCATCAGTGTGCTGTATTCAGGAGACCCATCTCACGTGCAAAGACACACATAGGCTCAAAATAAAGGGATGGAGGAAGATCTACCAAGCAAATGGAAAGCAAACAAACAAAACAAAAACAAAAAGCAGGGGTTGCAATCCTAGTTTCTAATAAAACTGACTTTAAACTGACAAAGATCAAAAGAGACAAAGAAGGCCATTACATAATGGTAAAGGGATCAATTCAACAAGAAGAGCTAACTAGCCTAAATATATAGGCACCCAATACAAGAGCACCCAGATTCATAAAGCAAGTCTTTAGAGACCTACAAAGAGACTTAGACTCCCAGACATTAATAATGGGAGACTTTAACACCCCACTGTCAATATTAGACAGATCAACAAGACAGAAGGTTAACAAGGATGTCCAGAACTTGAACTCAGCTCTGGACCAAGTAGACCTAATAGACATCTACAGAACTCTCCACCCCAAATCAAAGGAATATACATTCTTCTCAGCACCACATTGCACTTATTTTAAAATTGACCACATAATTGGAAGTAAAACACTCCTCAGCAAACGCAAAAGAACAGAAATCACAACAAACTGTCTCTCAGACCACAGTGAAATCCAATTAGAACTCAGGATTAAGAAACTCACTCAAAACCACATAACTATATGGCAACTGAACAACCTGCTCCTGAATGACTACTGGGTGAATAACGAAGTGAAGGAAGAAATAAAGATGTTCTTTGAAACCAATGAGAACAAAGACACAACGTACCAGAAACTCTGGGACACATTTAATGCAGTGTGTAGAGGGAAATTTATAGCACTAAATGCCCACAAGAGGAAGCAGGAAAGATCTAAAATCAACACCATAACATTACGATTAAAAGAACTAGAGAAGCAAGAGCAAACACATTCAAAAGCTAGCAGAAGGCAAGAAATAACTAAGATCAGAGCAGAACTGAAGGAGACAGAGACACAAAAAACCCTTCAAAAACTCAATGAATCCAGGAGCTGTTTTCTTTTTAAATCAACAAAATAGATAGACCGCTAGCAAGACTAATAAAGAAGAAACGAGAGAAGAATAAAAAAGATGCAATAAAAAATGATAGAAGGGATATCACCACCAATCCCACGGAAACACACTACCATCAGAGAATACTATTAAAAACTCTATGCAAATAAACTAGAAAATCTAGAAGAAATGGATAAATTCCTGGACACATACACCCTCCCAAAACTAAACCAGGAAGAAATTGAATATCTGAGTAGACCAGTAACAGGTTCTGAAATTGAGGCAATAATTAATAGCCTACCAACAAAAAAAAGTCCAGGACAAGACAGATTCACAGCCGAATTCTACCAGAGGTACAAAGAGGAGCTGGTACCATTCCTTCTGAAACTATTACAATCAATAGAAAAAAAGGAATCCTCCCTAACTCATTTTATGAGGCCAGCATCATCCTGATACCAAAGCCTGGCAGAGACACAACAAAAAAAGAGAATTTTAGGCCAATATCCCTGATGAACATCGATGCAAAAATCCTCAATAAAATACTGGCAAACTGAATCCAGCAGCACATCAAAAAGCTTATCCACCATGATCAAGTGGGCTTCATCCCTGGGATGCAAGGCTGGTTCAACATACACGAATCAGTAAACATAATCCATCACGTAAACAGAACCAATGACAAAAACCACATGATTATCTCAACAGATGCAGAAAAGGCCCTTGACAAAATTCAACAGCGCTTCATGCTAAAAACTCTCAATAAACTAGGTATTGATGGAACGTATCTCAAAATAATAAGAGCTATTTATGACAGACCCACAGCCAATATCATACTGAATGGGCAAAAACTGGAAGCATTCCTTTGAAAATCAGCACAAGACAAGGACGCCCTCTCTCACCACTCCTATTCAGCATAGTGTTAGAAGATCTGGCCAGGGAAATCAGGCAAGAGAAAGAAATAAAGGGTATTCAATTAGGAAAAGAGGAAGTAAAATTGTCTCTGTTTGCAGATGACATGATTGTATATTTAGAAAACCCCATTGTCTCACCCCAAAATCTCCTTAGGCTGATATGCAATTTCAGCAACATCTCAGAATACAAAATCAATGTGCAAAAATCTAACATTCCTATACACCAATAACAGACAAACAGAGATCCAAATCATGAGTGAACTCCCATTCACAATTACTGCAAAGACAATAAAATACCCAGCAATCCAACTTACAAGGGATATGAAGGACCTCTTCAAGGAGAACTACAAACCACTGCTCAATGCAATAAAAGAGGACACAAACAAATGGAAGAACATTCCATGCTCATGGATAGGAGGAATCGATATCATGAAAATGGCCATACTGCCCAAGATAATTTATAGATTCAATGCCATCCCCATCAAGCTACCAATGACTTTCTTCACAGAATTGGAAAAAACTACTTTAAAGTTCATATGGAACCAAAAAAAGAGCCCACATAGCCAAGACAATCCTAAGCAAAAAGAAAAAAGCTGGAGGCATCATGCTAGCTGACTTCAAACTATACTACAAGTCTACAGTAACCAAAACAGCATGGTACTGGTACCAAAACAAATATATAGACCAATGGAACAGAACAGAGACCTCAGAAATAACACCACACATCTATAACCATCTGATTTTTGACAAACCTGACAAAAACAAACACTGGAGAATGGATTCCCTATTTAATAAATGGCGCTGGGAAAACTGGCTAGCCATATGTAGAAAGCTGAAACTGGATCCTTTCCTTACACCATATACAAAAATTAATTCAAGATAGATTAAAGACTTAAATGTCAGACCTAAAACCATAAAAACCCTAGAAGAAAACCTAGACAACAACATTTAGGACGTAGGCATGGGCAAAGACTTCATGACTAAAACACCAAAAGCAATGGCAAAAAAAAAAAAAAAAAGCCAAAATAGACAAATGGGATCTAATTAAACTAAAGAGCTTCTGCACAGCAAAAGAAATTATCATCAGAGTGAACAGGCAACCTACAGAATGGGAGAAAATTTTTGCAATCTACCCATCTGACAAAGGGCTAATATCCAGAATCTATAAAGAACTCAAACAAATTTACAAGAAAAAAACAACCCCATCAAAAACTGGGAAAGGATATGAACAGACACTTCTCAAAAGAAAACATCTATGGAGCCAACAGACATATGAAAAAATGCTCATCATCACTGGTCATCAGAGAAATGCAAATCAAAATCACAATGAGATACCATCTCACGCCAGTTAAAATGGCAATCATTAAAAAGTCAGGAAACAGATGCTGGAGAGGATGTGGAGAAATAGGAACGCTTTTACACTGCTGGTGGGGGTGTAAATTAATTGTGGAAGACAGTGTGGCGATTCCTCAAGGATCTAGAACTAGAAATACCATTTGACCCAGCAATCCCATTACTGGGTACATACCCAAAGGATTATAAATGCTACTAAAAAGACACATGCACATGTGTGTTTATTGTGACATTATTCAGAATAGCAAAGACTTGGAACCAATCCAAATGTCCGTCAATGATAGACTGGATTAAGAAAATGTGGCACATATACACCATGGAATGCTATGCAGCTATAAAAAAGGATGAGGTCATGTTCTTTGCAGGGACATGGATGAAGCTGGAAACCATCATTCTCAGCAAACTATCACAAGGACAGAAAACCAAACACCACATGTTCTCACTCATAAATGGAAGTTGAACAATGAGAACACGTGGACACAGGGAGGGGAACATCACACACCAGGGCCTGTAGAGGGGTGGGAGGCTGTGGGAGGGATAGCATTAGGATAAACACCTAATGTAAATGATGAGTTGATGGGTGCAGCAAACCAATATGGTGCATGTATACCCATGTAACAAACCTGCACGTTATGCACATGTACCCTAGAATTTAAAGTATGAAAAAAAGAGAGAGAGATGGAAATGGGAGTGGGTGTTCTCACTATTATGCGTACTTGCAGAAATTTTGCTTTCCATTCCCATAGCATTGCACCCTGCTAACCTGGAGGTCTTGATTCCCAGAGTAGAAATGCTTTCATGAAAGGCCACAACAATGGTTCTATTGAATTGGATGATGAAATTGCCACTTGGATATTGAGTACTCCTCGTGTCATCCAACTAAAGATAGATAAGAACGTTGCTTTATTGGATGGGGATACTGAACCAGATTCAAGGCAAAATTGGGTTACTGATACACTGCAAGGATAAAAATGACTATGTCAGAGAAATGCAAACCAAACCCACAATGAGATACCATTTCACGCCATTCAGAATGGCAATTATTAAAAAGTCCAGAAACAACAGATGCTGGTGAGGTTGTGGAGAAGTAGGAATACTTTTACACTGTTGGTGGGAGTGTAAATTAGTTTAACTACTGCAGAAGACAGTGTGGCAATTTCTCAAAGATCTAGAGGCAGAAATATCATTTGACCCAGTCATCCTATTACCAGGTATATACCCAAAGGCATATAAATCATTATATTATAAAGATACATGCACGCTTATGTTCATGGCAACACTATTCACAATAGCAAAGACACGGAATCAATCCAGATGTCCATCAATTATAGACTGGAGAAAGAATATGTGGTACATATACACCATGGAGTACTATGAGTCATAAAAAGGAGCGAGATCATATCCTTTGCGGGGACATGGTTGGCTCTAGAAGCTGTTATCATCAACAAACTAATGCAGGAACAGAAAATCAAACATACATGTTCTCACTTATAAGTGGGAGCTGAACAATAATAACACACGGACACAGGGAGGGGACCAACATATACTGGGGCCTGTTGGAGTGGGAATTACTGGGCAGGAGAGCATCAGGAACAATAACAGATAGATGCTGGACTTCATACCAAGGTGATCTGAGCAGGAAACCACCATGGCACACTTGACTTATGTAGCAAAGCTGCATATCCTGAACGTGTACCCTGGAACTTAAAATAAAAACTGAAGGGAAAAAAAATCACTATGTCTTCAGCCTAGGGTATTCTTCAGAGTACCTCTTAGTACTTCAATGTCCAATAGTAAAAGTTAATGCAGACTTCAGTGACCAAACCAAGTCAGGACTACTGAGCATTTAGACACTTCAGGAATGAAGGCTTGGGTCACCTCATCAGGCAAAGAACTCAGCGTTGCTAAGGGCTTGACTGAAGTAAGGGATAACAGGGAATGGTTAGTGGGACACAGTTATAACTAACAACTGTGGTCCCATGACTAGTTACAGAAAGGAGGACGTAGCAGCTACATATATTTTCTTCATTGCTTATGTGTGTGCATGTATGTGTGTGCATTTGTAAGTATGAACTATTTTCTTCTTCCTCGTCCTCCTTTTATTACTTAATATAAGTTTTGTTGGAGGTTAAACTATAACATTTAGTATTTCAGTAACAGAAAACCAGTTAAGACTGTGACTGAATTTAAGGAGTTATTAAAATAGTGTGGAGATGGACGGTGTGATTATATCCATTAGTGTGGATATAATGACTGTTGGGGCATAGTGTCTCCTCATTTTAGGGGTGGATGAGAATGTCTTTGTATATGGGATAGTTGCATCTAGGGGAATGGTAGAAATGTCTCGTTGTATAGAAGTTTAAATACGTGTAGAAAAGTTTGTGTGATGCTGAGTGGTCAAAGAGGTCATCGTCCGTCAGCCCCACCCCACCCTCCATGCTACACTCGGCTTTGTGATGGGAGCTAGTACTCAGCTATACTCTGGGACCCCATTTTCACTTTGTTCTCTTGCTCCACCTGGCTCAGCCAAGGGGTACCAGCAGGAGGCTGCACAGCTGGAGAAAGAAGGGACTTGCTTTTTTTTTTTTTTTTTTTTGAGATGGAGTCTCGCTCAGCCTTCCAGGCTGGAGTGCAGTGCAGTGGTAAGATCTCGGCTCACTGCAACCACCATCTCCTGGGTTCAAGTGATTCTCCTATCTCAGCCTCCTGAGTAGCTGGGATTACAGGCACTCGCCATCATGCCTGGCTAATTTTTGTATTTTAGTAGAGACGGATTTTCACCATGTTGGCCAGACTGGTCTTGAACTCGTGACCTCAGGTGATCCACCCTCCTTGGTCTCCCAAAGAGCTGGGATTACAGGTGTGAGCCACCGCCCCCGGCATTTGCTTTTCTTCTGTTTGCTTCTTGTTGGTTTTTTGTTGGCATCCAGTCCTCTCCCTGCTCCTCCAAGCATCGCTCCAGCAGCAGCAGTTCCTTTCTTTGGCAGAAGCAGAATCCACTTTGCAGTTTTCCTGGTATTTGCAGAGCCAGCTGAATAAGACCTTGTCAGAGACACCAGCACCAGTGGGCCACAGTGCTCCCCTTTCAGAGGGGTGGGGTAAAGTCTTGAAACAATGACTCCCAGTTCCCTGTTCAAGGTTGTCCTTCATTAACGAATCTTATGTTCCCATCACACTACTTCCTGGATTTGGGAAAGGTGGGTGAGAGTCAACGTGTAGACACGAGAGGCTACTTTGAATCTAGTGTTGGGCTGGTTTGGAGTGAAGAGGAAATGTAGGAGAAATGGAGCGCTGGTTGGTGGTGCCATTAGTTAAGGTGAGATCATGGGATACCATAGAGAGCAATTAGAAAGGGGAGTAAAAATGAGGGGAAGGCTAAAAATATAGGGGGAGAGAATTGAGAGCAAGGAAGGAATAAAAGGCTAGAGGCAAACTGTAAAAAATGGGCAATACTGTGCTGAAATGAAGTTGAGAGACTGGGCCAGGCATAGTGGCTCATGCATGTACATCCTAGCATTTTGGGAGGCTCCGGTGAGTGGATCACTTGGGCTTAGAAGTTTGAGACCATCCTGGGAAACATGGTGAAACCCCGTCTTTACCAAAAATACAAAAATTAGCCAGGAGTAGTGGCGTGCACCTATGGTCCCAGCTATGTGGGAGGCTGAGGTGGGAGGATTGGTGGAGCCTGGGAACTTAAGGCTGCAGTGAGACATGATTGCGCCACTGCACTCCAGCCTGGGTGACAGAGCAAGACCCTGTCTCAATCAAAAAAAAAAAAAAAAAAAAAAAAAAAATGCTAGGCGCGGTGGCTCATGCCTGTAATCCCAGCACTTTGGGAGGCCGAGGTGGGTGGATCACCTGAGATCAGAAGTTCAAGACCAGCTTGACCAACATGGTGAAACCCCATCTCTACTAAAAATACAAAAAATTAACCCGGCCTGATGGCAGGCGCCTGTAATCCCAGCTACTCAGGAGGCTGAGGCAGGAGAAATGCTTGAACCCAGGAGGTGGAGGTTGCAGTGAGTAGAGATCACAACATTGCACTCCAGCCTGGGCGACAAGAGCAAAACTCTCTGTCTTAAAGAAAAAAAAAAAAAAAAGAAAGAAAAGAAAAGAAAAGAAAAAAGAAATTGAGAGACTGACAAGTTACCATCAATATTTAGGTGTGTCTCCTTGTAATGTTTTCTATGCTTTTTATATACTTATTCAATTTTAGATTCTGCCTTTTTCACTTAACATTACAACGGAAGCATTGCCTCTTGTTACAAATTATTCAACATTGTTTTTAATGACTTCTTAAAATCCAGTTCTTTGGTTAGATCATACTTTATTTAACTATTTCTCTTCAGATGACCATGCAGGTTGTTTTAAATGTACATTAAAATAATTTCATGGCTATTTCTGTGGAAAAACTTTTTATGCATTTCAGGTTGTCTCCTTATATATTTGTCAAAATAGAATTACTGGGTCAAATAATGTGGATATTTTAAATCTTAATTTTTGTAATCTTAATTCTTACTCAAATTTTTACAGATCCATAATCCTTTGTCCACAATCCCATAATCCAAGAAGCACTGAAAATTGAAACCTTTTTTATATTTTATCTTTTATCATTTAGCAGCAAAACCTGAGTAGAACTGATGTGAGATGATTTACAGACATTAATTTTCCCACTTAGTATGAATATTTATTTTTTCAGAAATATTAGTGTGTTTGATTAAGAGGCACTATCTCAGAACCCACTCAAAGTGTTAGGTAATTATGTATTATTTGTGTCAACTGCCTTTTGAAAATTCCCAAATGCCTTACTTATAAAACACATCCAGCTTTAAGGGTTTCAGATAAGGATTGCGAACCTGTACCAGGTGTGTTATAACAAGGCACTGGATATGTTAATTTACATATATATATATATATACACACACACGTATATTTGCTGAACTTGACACTAGTATTATGGGCTGAACCATGTCTTTCCCTCCCCCAAAATTCGTATGTTTATGTCCTAACCCCCCAGTATCTTAGAATGTGACTGCATTTGGAGTCTTCAAAGAGTCTTTAAAGATGTGATTAAATTAAAATGTGGTCATTAGGATAGCCCTAATCCAGAGTCTTTAAAGATGTGATTAAATTAAAATGTGGTCATTAGGATAGTCCTAATCCAATTACTAGTATCCTTATAGGAAGGGGAGGTTAGGACACAGACACACAGAGAGAAGACCAGTCAAGACAAAGCAGGTCATCTACAAGCCAAGGAGTGAGGCCTCAGAAGAAATCACCCTGCTGTGCTGACATCTGGTTTTTTGTTGTTGTTGTTGTTGTTGTTGTTGTTGTTTTGATGGAATCTCGTTCTGTCGCCCAGGCTGGAGTATAGTGGTGTGATCTCAGCTCATTGCAAGTTCCACCTCCTAAGTTCATGCCATTCTCCTGCCTCAGGCTCCCAAGTAGCTGGGACTACAGGTGCCTGCCACCGTGTCTGGCTAATTTTTTTTTTGTATTTTTTGTAGAGACGGGGTTTCACCGTGTTAGCCAGGATGGTCTCGATTTTCTGATCTCTGATCTGCCAGCCTCAGCCTCCCAAAGTGCTGGGATTTCAGGCATGAACCACTGCGCCCGGCCCCCTGCTGACATCTTGACTGCAGACTTCTAAGTTTCAGAACTGTGAGCAAATAAATTTCTGTTGTTTATACCACCTAGTCTGCAGTACTTTGGTATGGCACTCTAGAAAACAAATACTGTACAACTGGTGACATATAACTTTTATAACTAACAAAATTAGATACCAGTCAACCAAACAAAAACCACACAAATCCATCTTTCAAAACATGATTGGTTTTACCATTGTAGCTTACTATTATACTTTGAGTTCCCGCTCTCAGGGAAGGTTTATAGCTCATTTCTCCCTTAGGTACCCCATTTTCTCTCAAATTCCAGTTAATAAACAAGAGGGTACTTCTCATTTCAGGTATTAGCTCCTGTTGCCTAATAACTGTATACAACATCAATACATAGTTTTTATTGCTGTTTTTATGTTTGGCTAATAAACTCAAGACTAACCAGAAGTTCTACGGCCTCTGAGATCCTGCTGTCTCCTTTTTTTAATTTTTAATTTTCTGAGACAGGGTCTCACTCTGTTGCCCAGGCTGCAGTGCAGTGGCACTATCATAGCTCACTGCAGCCTCGATCTTCTGGGCTCAAATGATCATCCCAAGTAGCTGGGACTATGGACGTGCACCACCACACCAGGCTAATGTTTTTTTTTTTTTTTTTTTTTTTTTAGTAGAAACGAAGTTTCACTATGTTGCCCAGGCTAGTGTTGAACTCCTGGGCTCAAGAGACCCTCCTGCCTTGGCCTCTGAAAGTGCTGGGATTATAGGCGTGAACCACTGCACTTGGCCCACTGTCAGTCTCTTGATCTAAGACAGACTCTCAATCTTTTTATTCATTCTCCAGAGAGAACAGATTACGGTTCACCTGTACACAGAATCACATGCACAATTTCAGTACCTACTCCAGTCTCTCCTAGGAAGCATATTGGAATGGGAACGGATATTATTATATCAATGGCCTAGGGATTACTTTAATTTTAATTTATTTATTTTATAGAGACATAGTCCCTGCCATGTTGCCTATGCTGGAGTGCAGTGTCTATTCACAGGCATGATCCCACAGCTGATCAGCATGGGAGTTTTTGTTTTTGTTTTTGAGATGGAGTCTCACTCTGTCCTCCAGGCTAGAGTGCAGTGGCACAATCTCAGCTCACTGCGACCTCTGCCTCCCAGGTTCAAGCAATTCTCCCTGCCCCAGACTCCTGAGTAGCTGGGATTACAGGCGTGTGCCACCACGCCTGGCTAATTTTTGTATTTTTTAGTAGAGATGGGGTTTCACCATGTTGACCAGGCTGGTCTCGAACTCCTGACCTCAGGTGATCCACCTACCTCAGCCTCCCAAAATGCTGGGATTACAGGTGTGAGTCGCTGCGCCTGGCGCTGAACAGGAGTTTTGACCTGCTCATTTTTGGACCTGGGCCAGTTCACCCCTCCTTAGGCAACCTGGTGGCCCCTCACTCTTGGGGAGTCACCATATTGATGGTGAACTTAGTGCGGACACCCGAATAGATTAGTACACTACAGCCCACAGCTCCTGGGTTCAAGTAATCCTCCCTGCCTCAGCTCTCAGCTTCCTCAGTAACTGGGGAAAGTAAAGATTGCTTTACCTTTTTTTTTTTTTTGACAGAGCTTCGTTCTGTCACTGAGGATAGAGTGCAGTGGTGTGATCTTGGCTCACTGCAACCTCTGCTTCCTGGATTCAAGCAATCCTCCCACCTCAGCCTCCCGAATAGCTGGGACTACAGGTGCATGCCACCACACCCGGCTAATTTTTGTATTTTTTGTAGAGACAGGGTTTCCCCATATGACCCAGGCTGGTGTTCAACTCCTGAGCTCAAGATATTCACCCACCTCAGCCTCCCAAAGTATGGGGATTACAGGCATGAGCCACTGCGTCTGCCCTCATTTACCTTTTAAAAATTAAGGTAAGGACAGGCACAGTGCCTCATGCCTGGAATCCCAGCACTTTGGGAGGCTGAGGCAGGAGAATCGCTGAAGCCCAGAAGTTCAAGGCTGTAGTGACCTACGATGGCACCACTGTACTACAGCGCAGGCAGTAGAGTGAGACTGGCTCACACACAAAACCAAACAAAAACAAACAAACAACAACAAAAAAGTAAATAATCAGAAAACTTCAACACTTTATTGTTAAATTGTTAAAACGATTGTGTTTGTCACTTTACAAGTGACCCTAATAAATTACATTTCTAAAGTACTGAATTCTGTTAATGTATTGAAAAGACACCTGATTGCGTAAGAACCTAGGCCACTCTAGTAATAAAATCTTTATTCTCCACAACAGCCACTCTTACAGCTAGCAGAGAAACACTTTAGGAAAGGTGTGGCTTTTTGTGGTGAAATGGCAGGAATAGCTCCTGTACTACTGTCTCCATGTAAGCCTAGTAGAGGCAGATTTTTTTTTTTTTTAAGAGAAACACCAATAAATGGGAGGCAGTTGGTATAGTGCGAGGGCATGTGATTCTGTGCTCCACATAAACTAGGTTCCTGGTTCATCGACAAGGATGTGCGGAGTTGTAAAGTTCATTTTGAAGGATAAATGTTAATTCTGGCATTTATTGACCATCCACTGCAAGCAATATGCCTAACAGTTTGTAAATCCCAATATGAGAGAAAAAAATCTCATTCAAGAATTGTAACACAAGTGAACATATTGATTACTTATTTTAGAAACAGAGTCTTGCTATGTTGCTCAGGCTGGTCTCGAACTCCGGGGCCCAAGTTATTTTCCTGCCTCAGCCTCCCAAGTAGCTGGGAATACAGGGGCCTGCTAACCTGGCTATAAGGGGATGTATTTATTCTCAGAATATTTATTGAGTGCCCACTATGTGTCACACTGTTCTAGGGGCTGGAGATGCAGCAATAAAGACAATAAAAGTTCTTGTCCCTTTTGTTCATGATTTAGAGGTGCGGCTTACTTTTTAGTGATGGAGGTTACAATCTAGTGAAATGGTGATTTGCAGCATGGGGTATTTTTAGAGTGCTTGATTTAGTTTTCTTTTTATTTAAAAATACATTGTTGCCATCACTTTTGCAAGTGGAGTAGTTCTTATCAGTCTCTTTGAGGATCCATCTAGTTGAGGCATTTAAAAACATCACAATGCCTTAGACTTGTAAGAGACCTTAGTTGTGACAGTAGTTTTAACTCCTTTATTTTACATATGAAAAAAAGGAAGTGATTTAGCTGAGTTTACCCACTGCATTACTGAGAGGTTAAAGACTAGGCCTCAAATCTCGTTCTCTTGTATACTTTCCTCAATCATACTCCTCATGGTTCCTGGTTTCCGAATTCGGGTCTGAATCATGAGAAGCTACATTTGCAAAAAGTACAGATAGTACAATGAGTTCAGAGACTGCTATGTAAATGGAGTGACTTGGTTAATCAGAAAGAAGGCGCGGTGAAAGACATTCGTCTCAGGATACCTGAGCTCTAACCCTGGCCTATTCATTAAAGAAAAACCATTTAACCTGGGCCCTAACTTCCTTGTCTTTAAAATGAAGGGCTAGACTATGGATTTACAACGGCTCAACTTACGATTTTTCTACTTTACGATGGGTTTATCGGTGTACCAAATGCATTTTCGATTTATGATATTTTTTATTTAAGATGGATTTATCGGGAAGTATCCCCATTCTAAATCGAAGAGCATCTGCAGTTGATGAGGCCAAGTGCATAGTACTTTGAGTCCTTTAAAATATGTACCTACGTACAGGGATTTACAAAGTGCCTGGCACATAGTGCTAAAAAAAAATTATTTATTTATTTATTTAGAGGCGGAGTCTCGCTCTGTCGCCCAGGCTGGAGTGCAGTGGCACGATCTCGGCTCACTGCACCCTCCGACTCCCGGGTTCAAGCAATTCTCTCTGCCTCAGCCTCCCGAGTAGTTGAGATTACAGGCACCCGCCACCACGCCAGGCTAATTTTTGTATATTTTTTTTAGTAGAGATGGGGTTTCACCAAGTTGGCCAGGCTGGTCTTGAAATCCTGACCTCAGGTGCCCGCCTCCGCCTCCCAAAGTGCTGGAATTACACACGTGAGCCACCGCGCCCGGCCAAAAAATGTTGTTTTATTATTAATCGCACAACAATCTTATATAGATGCCATTCAGAAGATGAAAACGTTGAGAATTACAGAAATTAAGCAATACTTCCAAGATCTATCAGCTAAGAAACAGGGGAAGCAGGCTGAGAACCCTGGACTTCTGACTGTACCATTTCCTTTGTAGTTTAGCTATGAAATTATCATTTTACATGAATTCGGAATTGATGTAAACCTAGAAAGATGGAGAGAAACAGCACAGTTAAAGAGGGATCTAGTTTATGCAGAAGTAACCCATGTGCATTGTCAGGAGGCAGCTTTTCTCATGGGAGAGGGATGCAGAGGTAGGGAAAATGTGTGAAGCCTTTAAATGCCAGGCTAAGGAGTGTGGGAGTCGTTAGTGGTTCTTGATCAGAGTGGTGGCATAATATTAACAGCATTTTATTATTCATCTGGTTGTGGACTACTGAATCGATTGGGGAGGTGGAAGTGGAGCTTCGGAGACCAGTTTGATGGCTGTTGCTGGAGTCTGCAGTATGAGGACCTTTATTTAGTATACTGAGGTAAAGAGACCTGGGAAGGTGTTCTTTTGTTAGCAGACAGCGTTGAGGGCACATGCAAACTCCTTATATTTAAAAAGGCGTTATGAGTATGTATTGGGTTTCTTTCAAAAGCAGCTACTGCAGAGGCCTGAGAGGCCAAAAGGGCGCCTTTGGAATTAAAGCAGAGTTAGACTCCTGGCTTTGTCATTTTCTAATTAGGTAGCCCAGAGGAAGTCACCTAACCTCTCTTGAGTCTTGATTTCGATTCCTCTAAGTTAGGGGTGACAAGCCCTACTTGTTTGAGCATCTGTGTAGTGCTTTAAGGCATCTAGCAATGGCGCTGCTTGTTAGTTCCCGCCTTCCCCGTGGTGTCCTGCAGGCGGGGACTGAGTAGCTAAGGACCGCGGAGGCCAGGAAAGTCGTTCTACCTGGAGACCCCGGGCTGGCACTTCTGTCCAGACCTGGACAGGCCTCCGAATGCCAGACCTTGGACCAGGCTTCGCACGGGATGACTGAGCATCCCAAGCCAGTCGGTGGGACAGATATTTTCCTCCTCAGAGGGGCTCTGGAGCGAGCGGCAGTCCCTGGCAGCCGTGGGTACCGAGAGGGCGACAGTGCGGAGAGACGGCGCCGACTCCCGAGGCCGAG
>NW_012106253.1:1273634-1363597 GCF_000951045.1 Mandrillus leucophaeus
CTGGTGACCCCGCGCCGCGTCGTGTCCGGGTTGTGTCCTGCAGGCCGAAGCGGCAGCCGAAGCCGTCCTCAGATGAGGGTTACTGGGACTGTAGCGTCTGCACCTTCCGGAACAGCGCCGAGGCCTTCAAGTGCATGATGTGCGATGTGCGGAAGGGCACCTCCACCCGGTGAGTCCCAGGCCTGCCCCGCGCGCCGCCGGCTGGCGGGGTGACGACCAGGGGACGCCCCTGCGGCTGCCGCCCCCTCCCATGACATTCGCGGACCCGGCGGGAGGAGGCGAGACGGAGGTGGCTGTGGCAATAGGAACTGGGTCACATTGATCGCAACCCAGGCGATGGTTTGCGGTGAGGGGTAATTGAAGAGGCTGTAAGGTTTTTTGCTGCCAAGAGAGAATAAATTATTTATGGGAGGCATTAGCTACTGCGATTTAATTCGTATCGCCGGGTGTAATGTCCCTCTCCCCACTCTGGGTATAAAAATGTTGGCTGCATTGTTGTGTTAGTGTGTAGGGATCAAGGAAAACCCATAAAATCCTCTTTAGGAGCAAAGGATGTAATTTAATTTCCTTCCTAAAAAAACTATCTGATTGCAGAATACACAATATATTAAACTTCTTTTCTATATGGACTTCTGGAAGGGTCAGATCAAGGTTTTATTTAGTGTTTTTATGCCAGTTCTCTAATATTTTATAAATAAGGAGTTGGAGATGAGCCCAGTCACAGGAACAGATTTTTACTGAAAGTACCTGCATATCTTTAGTTTGATTAAATGGCAGTCTGTTAGACAAATGAGATGAAAAGATCTCTGCCCATTTTCAGACTTTATTTATTGTAAGCTTGCAGTGTAATAACTCTGTCTTTTAAAAAACGACTTTGAATTAAGTGGATAAAGAAAATCATCCAGGAAATTCAGTCTGGCATTCTTAATCTGTCAGCACTTAGTTATCGAGCTCCTTGATTTTTATAGGAAGGTACCCTTTGAATTAAATATAATCCTGTGATTTATTACTTAATATGTAGAGAAGATATATATTTTGATGTTACAAAGTTCATTAGAGACTAAACTATAACAATAAGCATACTAATCTATCTTAGTGTTGCTTTAAAAAAGGGCATATATGATATTGACATATGCAAATATTCAGACGTTAGATTTCTAAAAAATGAGATCTTGATTTTTTTTTAAAACACTACAGAATTTTATTAAGTTTGAAATGTAGAGACAGGAATGGTTGACAGTAACTTATTTGAAAATTTTCTCAGTGAAACTCGCTGGCTTTGACATGCTTATTTTTTGTAAATGTTATATGCTTTTTGTATATTCCCACAATGGATAAAATATTTTGTACATTTTTCATATTCAAAAGGCAAACTTTCAAACATATTCTAAATTTAAGGGATTACAGCAGAACATTCCAAAAAGAAAAAAGTATATACTAAAATGATTGTGGTTACTAATTTTGGACCCATTTATTAATTCTCATTTACAGTGGATAAAATATTTTGAACATTTTTTATGCTCAGAAAGCCAACTTTTAGACATATGCTAAATTTAAGGGATTACAACAGAACATTCCAAAAAGAAAAAAAGTATTTGCTAAAATGATTGTGGTTACTATTTTTGGACCCGTGTTTTGTGATTTAAGTATTTTGAAAAGCAGAGTATCTTAATGGCTGTGTAAGGTTGGAGTTGGTTTAGAGTGTATTTGTATATCCGTGTTAGTACTTTGTGCTTTTTAAAATGCTTAGTAAGCAATATTTAGAAAATTTGTTTTTTGGAGGCAGGAACATTAAAGTGGAGACAATTATTATAATCTTGATCTCTGGTACTATATATTATTGCTTTTTGTTGTTCCCTCTCTATTTTCTTGTAGCCATTAGAAAAATACTGAAACTAGAAGAGCCTATATGTTTATTTGCAGGGACAGCAAGGAAGGGGGGAAGCTGGTGTCCTACTCCACAGCCAGTCTTGGGGTTAGAGGAACCCTGAGAAATAGAGTAGGTGGTGGCAGCTCAGAAGAGAAGAAACAGGCTGAATACCTGGCACCTGGAAGAAGAAGGAATATAGTACACAGGGGAGTTGGCCCAGGACAGAGAAGTGGGCCTAGTTTAAAAGAGGCTTGAGGCCCACCTGGGGGCCCCTGACTTTTTTTTTGTTTTTAACCGGTACATCCGAGCTCTTGTAGATCCAATTTTTAGTGGTGGAAACATTACTTGAGGAGGACTCAGAGAAGCATTGTCATTTGGATTGAAACTGAAGAGGCTCTGGGCAACTCACCAGAAATCTAAGGGACACTGTGTTCCTGAAAGTAAGTGTTCTACACTACGACCCTCTCAGCTTCTTCCTTCCTCTCTCTGAATTGTCTCTTCTCTTTTGATTTTGGCTCTAAGTTAAACCTAAGAGCTCTAATTTCTCTGTTATCTGTTATTTTCCTAGTGGTTTCTGAAATTCAGGGTAGAATCCATGTTTGTATAGAACAGTGTGGAACAGGGTATTGTTAATAGAGAAGATATTGATTGCATCACAGAATATTAATATTTTTCCTCTCTGGTAATGTTAGAAAAACAAGATTAAAGGATTGCAGAATGCTGTTGAGAAGCAAAAGTTTCAGTAGTTGGAAGGAATAATTCTCCATAATTGACATATTAATTAACAGTTAGGGTAATTTCCAGAGTTAGGTTGGCAAGTACTAAAGCTGGGACTGGATAGCTGCAGAGCAGAAGGATGCAGTTTGCTGATGTTTTGTTTGTGTGACCCATAGATGGGATTTGAATCCTTTGGGTCAGACTGACCTTTGAACTGATTCTGCCTCATTGCCAAATGTTAGGCCAAGTCTCAGCCATTCTAGACATTTGAAAAACTTTTTTCTTTTTAAACCTGCAGAGAAGATTGAATCCTTGTTCTACCTTTAAAGTATTTTTTTTTCTTTTTTCTTTTTTGAGATAAGATCTCATTCTGTTGCCCTGGGTTGCAGTGGCATCATCCAGGCTCACTGCAGCCTCAAACTCCCAGGTTCAAGGGATCCTCTCACCTCAGCCTCCCAAGTAGCTGGATTTCTTTTTTGAGATAAGATCTCATTCTGTTGCCCTGGGTTGCAGTGGCATCATCCAGGCTCACTGCAGCCTCAAACTCCCAGGTTCAAGGGATCCTCTCACCTCAGCCTCCCAAGTAGCTGGAACTACAGATGCATGCCATCACGTGTGGCTAATTTTCTTATTTTTTTTGTAGAGACGGGGATCTTTGTGTTGCCTAGGCTAGTCTCAAACTCCTGAGCTCGAGTGATCCTCCCACGTTGGCCTCCCAAAGAACTGAGATTATAGGAGTGAGCCATCATTCTGGTCCCTTTAAAGTTTTTATTGACAATATATTTTTTTTCTTTAAGGAATATTAAGTTCAGATTCTTTATATTGCAACAGAAGCCCATTTCCTTTGGGTTATATATCCATGATAGGTCATGTCTTTCTATAGAATGAAGTTACATTCATGGCATGTATTTCAAAATAAAACAATTTGTTGTAGCTTCAGTTCCTCAATTTTTAATTTTATTTTATATTTTGGGGTACATGTGCATGTTTGTTATTGGGTATATTGCAGAGTCAGGGAATTGGGCTTCTAGTGTACCCTTTATCCAAATAGTGAACATTATATCCAACAAGTAATTATCCAGTCCCTCACTCCAAAATTTTTTACATTGTGCTTTTGTGAGAGAAACAGTAGTAAATGTCAAACTGACAGGAAAATTTTTAGAAGGAAAAAAATTCCACGGTGACAAATTATTTTCAAGATGCTGCACAGTGTTTATATCTGAAGTTTCTTTTCTCTCTCTCTTTCTTTTTTTTTTGGGGGGGGGGCAGAATTTGAGACAGAATCTTGCTCTGTCGTCCAGGCTGGAGTACAGTGGTGTGACCTCGGCTCACTGCAACCTCTGCCTCCCAGGTTCAAGCAATTTGCATGCCTCAGCCTCTGTAGTAGCTGGGATTACAGGTGCCTGCTACCACGCCAGGCTAATTTTTGTATTTGTAGTAGAGATGGGGTTTCACTATGCTGGTCAGGCTGGTCTCAAACTCCTGACCTCAGGTGATCTGTCTGCCTTGTCCTCCCGAAGTGCTGGGATTACAGGAGTGAGACACCATGCCCAGCCTGTCTGAAGTTTCTTATAAGGCAAGAAATGTCCCAAATATAAATGCAAGAAACTTTAGGAAATTAAGGATCATTCTTGACTGGGCCTAGTGGCCCACATGTGTAAGCCCAGCACTTTGGGAGGCTGAGACAGGAGGATTTCTTGAGGCCAGGAGTTTGAGACCAACCTGGGCAATACAGTGAGATCTTGTCTCTACTTCAAATAAAAAAAATTATCTGGGTGTGGTGGTGCACGCCTGTGGTCCCAGCTACTCAGGGGGCTGAAGTGGGAGGATCCCTTGAGCCCCAGAGTTTGAGGTTGCAGTGAACTGTGGTCATACCACTGCATTCCAGCCTGGGCAACAGAGTGAGACCCTGTCTCAAGAACAAAAAACATTCTGAATCATCAGAGAAAATGAAATATTAAATATTAAGGATAGTCTGTATGAGGGTGATAATCAGTGTGTGATGATGAAATTAAGACTGGTGTCTTACTGCTACTTCACCTAGGAGTGGACAGTTACTTTGCTTAATTCAGGTAGCAGATATTTAGAAATGAAAATGATAGAATTATTGGTTTGGGTTTTAAACTGTGGTCTAAATGGTTCATACCAGGCTTTCAAATGTAACAGGTAATGTTACTTTTTCTTAGAGGATATTGTAACAGTCCTTTAGGTTTCGCATAGGTGTTATTTTAGAGAGCTATGAAAAAGATTTCACATAGTAGAAGGAGTAGAAAAAAAATACGTGAAAGAAAAGATTTCATATAATAACTAGGTGTTATTCTAGTATGAGTTTGGTAACCTGGGTTCATACCTCATTTCATATCAACCATTTCAATATTCAGCATTCTGCAAATGTTTATTGAGCATCTTATTTAAGGGCTGAGTTGGATACTAGACATACAGTGGTGAGCAGAATGGATTTTTTTGTTTGTTTAAAATTTTACGGTTTTGCAAATCAGAACCACTTTAACTGTACCAAGCTCCATATGTGAGGTTCAGTGTTAGTAGATCTTTCCTTTAAGTGTAGGCTGAAGAGGTGGAACTTTTTCATTAAAAATATATATTGTTTATAACTGGACACAGTATTATGGTTAGGTAAAAAGAATGAGTTATCTCAGCTTCTGTTAAAAGCAAACTATAAAATTCACATTCTGAAAGAAGCTTAAACCAACTATCATCTGGTAGAAATCTTTTCAGCATTGTTTTCTTGTCATACTTGCTTTCTGTCTTCAAATTTGAGGTTTGGCACTGATTCTCCTAGACCTTTTGTGTAGGAATGCGAGAAAAAAATTGAGGACCATCTACATAAGTCCTTTTTAAAGAAATGCAGGGCTCCTGAGCCCCCTCCTGTCTATCTGAGGAGCCTTTCTAGCAACCATTTAGTTGTTCAGAGACTCCTTATTCTAGGAGGTTTCTTACTTGTTTGTTTTTTGTCCACTGTCTTAGAGGACTCACACTAGTTAATTGTATGTGGGTAAATTTTACAAGTGATTAGTGTTTGTATAGTCCGGATATCAGAGTGGTTTTCAAAGTATAGTCTGAGGGACACTGAGAGTCCCTGATATCTTTTTAGTTGAACCTTTCTATGAGGTTCACACTGTTTTTATAATAATATGAAGATGTTATTTGCTTTTTTCACTGTGATGGTGCAGAGGCAATGGTGGGTAAAACTGCCAGCACTTTAGCATGAATCAAAGCAGCGGTACCAAATTGCTATCTTCATTGTAATTTTCACCACCATGTACATGAATGCAGTAAGAATAATGCCAGTTTGAATTAAGAATATCCTTGAAGCAGTAAAATTTACTAATTTTATTACATCTCATATTTTAAAAAATATTTTGTCTGACAAAAGGGGAACTACACATAAAGCACTTACACTGTATACCAAAGTATAGCGGTTAAGAGAAAGCACGTGTGTAGTTTATCTTGCAAGCAGAACTAGTGTTTTTGTCATACAACATCATTTTTACTTGAAAGACTACCTGAAATACCATAGTTATTCAGACTTGGATATTTAGCATATATTTTCTTGAAAGTGAATATATTCAAGAAATATATCACTTCAAGGAAAACATTTGATAGTATATGTTGCCAGTGATAATCACTCAAGTGAAAATTAGAATTTTTGAAAATTTGTAGCAACAATGAGCTTTAGAGTTTCTGTGTATAAAGACTTTTATGAGAAGATTAGTGGTGATATCAATGAATGTAGTTTTTGACATTTTACCATGAAATGTGTCAGCATTTGGAAAATATGCATAACTCAGCAAACAAATGGTTCCTAGTTACCAATGTTTGATTTTATAAAACTGTAATGGGTAATCCATTCAAAGTACAAAATACCAACAGATGTTAAGGGAACACTGTAAACTTCATTGATGTGGTTTCAGATTTCACATTGCACTAACCTTTGAGAAACAACTGTGTTTTTATGTAGTATCAAAGAATAACATCTATAATTATCTGAAAATGCTATTAAGCTACTTATCTCTTTTCAACTATATATCTGTGAGAGTGCAGATTTTCTTAATATTTTTGGACTAAAACAGTGTATTGCAACAAATCGAATGCTGAGACAGATGTGACAATCCAGATGTCTTCTACTAAGCCAGATGTTAGAGGTTAGCAAAAATATACAGTGCCACTCTTCATACAAAATACCTTTGTTTTGGAAAATAATAAGTTTTTAAAATAAAAATATGTCGTTTAATATGTGATGTGTTTATTTTTTAAATGAACTTGTATATTTAGATTTTTATCAGTTTTTATTTGTAATATAGTAAATATCGATATATGACCCATATTAAGAAAAACAAAAAACAAAAAAACCTCTTAAATTTTAAAAGTGTAAATGATCCTAAGACCAAAAAGTTTGTGAACTGCTGGTCTAGAGTTTATTGGCTTGGGTTTCTACATGTAATGGATTTACTTTAGTAAGTGTTCTTTTTATTTCCTTTACAGTGTGAGGCCTGACAACTAGTATCCTAGTTGTTTAACTCAGTGGCCAATCTCACTCATCTTTTGATTTCTCCTCCAAAGTATTTGATGTTATTGGCCCTTTTTAAATTGAAACTCTCCTTCCTCGATGTCTCTAACACTCCTTTTTGGTAGATTTCTATGTATATCTCCGAAACCCATTTCTGCCTCCCCAAACCTGGTATCTGTATATTCTTTACTTTGTATGTGGCATAAACTCCTTTCTGGAACCTCAGCTAGAAACCATCATTGTCTCAACTTTGATTCTAATTTGTGGTCATCCTTCTTGTCCTTTCTCTGGATTTTTCTCTTAAATATATCCTTTTTCCAGTTTATGTAGTTACAGTTCAGAAGCCCATATCACTTCTCTCATGAACTATTGGACAAATTGGTCTCTCCTTTGGAATGCTACTAACATTATCTTCATTGTCTTCTTTGAAACCTATCTGATTATGTTGGTCCCTGTATATTAAAAAACAATTGAGTCCTATTAGTGGCTGCTGAATAAAAGCTGAGATCCTGAGTATAGTGTTCAAGGCTATAATAATAATCTATCCCTAAACTACCTTCCTAGCTTTATTTCCTACCGCTTATCCCAATCCTGTGTTGTGTCAGCACTGAATTATTTTTATCATATGGTACTTTTCTTTTTCTTTTTCTTTTTTTTTTGGAGACAGAGTCTCGCTCTGTTGCCAGGCTGGAATGCAGTGGCACAATCTTGGCTCACTGCAATCTCTGCCTCCCAGAGATTCAAGCGATTCTCCTGCCTCAGCCTCCTGAGTAGCTGGGATTACAGGCATACGCCACCATACCCAGCTAATTTTTGTATTTTTAGTAGAGACAGGGTTTCACCATGTTGGCCAGGATGGTCACCATCTCCTGACCTCATGATCCGCCTGCCTCAGCCTCCCAAAGTGTTGTGATTACAGGCGTGAGCCACCATATGATACTTTTCAAAGAGGCCCTCTAGGATTACTGTCCCTCCACCCCTTGGTATCATACCGATTCTATGTAGTAGAGTCAGTCACGCACTCCATAATGACATTTTGGTCAGTGGGGGACCACGCATATAGTCCTATAAAATTATAATACCATATTTTTACTCTACTTTTTCTATGTTTAGATACAAATACTTACCGTGGTGTTACAATTACCTGCAGCATTCTGTATAGTAACATCCTGTGCAGGTTTGTAACCTCAGAGCAATAGGCTCTACCATATAGCCTAGGTATGCAGTAGGCTGTACCATCTGGGTTTGTATAAGTACATTCTGTGATGTTCCCACGATGAAATCACCTAACGATGCATTTTTCAGAACATATCCCTGTCATTAAATGATGCATGGCTGTATGTGTATGTAATTATTCCTGGCGAATCACTATATTGTAGTACAATTGTCTAGACACTTACCTGCCTTACAGGGCAGAGACTGTCTTACTCACTTTGGTATTCCTAGAAGCTAATAAAATACCTGAAGTATTGTAGATATTTAAATGTTTTCAATTAATGTTTATGCAAATTTGACTATTACTGTTTGACACCTGACATTGCTTTTCCAATAATTTTGAACATTATGTTTGTAAAAATATTATCAAACTTTTTTGTCTCTAAGTTGTAGGTATAAATCGTTTTAGCATTATTTATTTATTTATTTTCTGAGACAGGGTTTCAGACTCCACCCTATTGCCCAGGGTGGAGTGCAGTGGTGTGGATATAGCTTACTGCAGTCTCAACCTCCCTGGTTCAAGTGGTCCCCCCACCTTAGCCTCCCAAGTAGCTGGGAGTATAGGAGTGTGCCACTATGTCTGGTTAATTTTTAAATTTTTGGTAAAGAGGGGGTATCTCCCTATGTTGCCCAGTCTGGTTTCGAACTCCTGGGCCAAAGCAATACACTCACCTTGGTCTCCAAAATGTTCGGATTACAAGCATGAGCCACTGCACCCAACTGTTTTAGCATTATTTCAAGGATGATATTGTACATGAACACCGTAGCATTTTTAAGGAACAACTTTGGCAAGTTGTATATTATTGTTATGATCTCATTTGTGGCCACTTATTAGGTCTTATTTTTCAGATTGTTGAAATTTATATAATATAGCTAAAAATGAAGTATTTCTTGACTAAAACCAATGAAGTCGTGAAAGTGTACAGCGTATTAAGAAATATATTGTATATTCCATTGCTACAAGGAGAATAAAATATCTAGGAATACAACTTACAAGGGATGTGAAGGATCTCTTCAAGAAGAACTACACACCACTGCTCAAGGAAATTAAGAGAGGACACAAACAAGTGGAAAAACATTCCATGCTCGTAGATAGGAAGAATCAATATTGTGAAAACGGCCATACTTCCCAAAGTAATTTATAGATTCAGTGCTATCCCCATCCAGCTACCATTGACTTTCTTCACAGAATTTAAAAAACTAATTTAAATTTCATATGGAACCAAAAAAGATCCTGTTTACCCAAGACAATCCTATGGAAAAACAAAACAAAACAAAACAAAAAACAAAGCTGGAGCCATCATGCTACCTGACTTCAAACTATACTACAAGGCTACAGTAACCAAAACAGCATGGTACTGATACCAAAACAGAGATTCAGACCAATGGAACAGAACAGAGGCCTCAGAAATAACACCACGCATCTACAACCATCTGATCTTTGACAAACCTGACAAAAACAAACACTGGGGAAAGGATTCCCTATTTAATAAATGGTATCGGGTAAACTGGCTAGCCATATACAGAAAACTGAAACTGAATCCCTTCCTTACACCTTAGACAAAATTAACTCAAGATGGGTTAAAGACTTAAACATAAGACCTAAAACCATAAAAACCCTAGAAGAAAACTAGGCAATACCATTCAGGACATAGACATGGACAAAGACTTTATGACTAAAACACCAAAAACAATGGCAAAAAAAGCCAAAATTGACAGATGAGATCTTATTGAACTAAACAGCTTCTGTACAGCAAAATAAACTATCATCAGAGTGAACAGGCAACCTATAGAATTGGAGAAAATTTTTTGCCATCTGTCCATCTGATATCCAGAATATACAAAGAAGTTAAATTTACGAGAAAAAAACAACCCCATCAAAAACTGGGCAAAGGATATAAACAGACACTTCTCAAAAGAAGACATTTATGTGGCCGACAAACATGAAAAACTCATCACTAGTCATTAGAGAAATGCACATCAAACTACAATAAGATACTATCTCATGCCAGTTAGAATGGCGATCATTAAAAAGTCTGGAAACAACAGATGCTGGAGAGGATGTGGAGAAAAAGGAACGCTTTTACGCTGTTGGTGGGAGTGTAAATTAGTTCAACCATTGTGGAAGACAGTGTGGTGATTCCTCAGGGATCTAGAACCAGAAATACCATTTGACCCAGCAGTCTCATTACTGGGTATATACCTAAAGGATTATAAATCATTCTACTATAAAGACACATGCACATGTATGTTTATTGCAGCACTATTCACAAGAGCAAAGACTTGGAACCAACCCAAATGTCCATCAATGATAGACTGGATAAAGAAAATATGGCATGTATATACCATGGAATACTATGCAGCCATAAAAAGGATGAGTTCATGTCCTTTGCAAGGACGTAGATGAAACTGGAACCATCATTCTCAGCAAACTAACACAGGATCAGAAAACCAAACACCACATATTCTCACTCATAAGTGGGAGTTGAACAATGAGAACACATGGACACAGGGAGGGGAACATCACACACTGGGGCCTGTCCTGGGGTGGGAGACTAGAGGAGGGATAGCATTAGGAGAATTACCTAATGTAAATGAAAGGTTGATGAGTGCAGCAAACCACTGTAGCACGTGTATACCTGTGTAACAGACCTGCAGGTTCTGTGCATGTATCCCAGAACTAAAGTATGATAAAATAAATATATTGTATTCTTCACCTAAATTGTTAGTTTTCTGTTGAATGATTTTTAAAGTTAAGGTAGTTAAGGTAGACATCAAGGGCCTATCAGAAACTAAAATATATTATAAATGCATGCTTACTGGGAAACATGCAATGAATTATGCTAGGACTACAGAATTGTGGATGAAACCCAATTCTAGCCTTTAAGGGTTTGAATTCTAGCACAGAAGATAGGTAATATTTGCTAGTGAGTAAATGCAAGGAGTTGAGAATGGATTTTCCAACATAGTTTTAGTTTTTGGAGAAGTCTGTGCTTATATGAAATCAGGTATTGTTGTGGCTATTATTTATTTTACTTTAACATCTGGGATACATGTGCAGAAAGTGCAGGTTTGTTACATAGGTATACATGTGCTGTGGTAGTTTGCTGCACCTATCAACCCATCATTTAGGTTTTAAGCCTTGCATGCATTAGGTATTTGTCCTGATGCTCTGCCTCCCCTTGCCCCCCACTCCCTAACAGGCCCCAGCATGTGACGTTCCCCTCCCTGTGTCCATGTGTTCTCATTGTTCAACTCCCACTTATGCGTAAGAACATTTGGTGTTTGGTTTTCTGTTTCTGTGTTAATTTGCTGAGAATGATGGTTTCCAGTTTCATCCATGTCCCTGTAAAGGACATGAACTCACCTTTTTTATGGCCGCATGTGGCATTATTAATAAAGCACTTTTGGTGGGGTGAGGTGGCTCACACCTGTAATCCCAGCACTTTCACAGGCTGGGGCAGGAGGATTGCTTGAGCCTGGGAGTTCAAGACTAGCCTGGGCAACATAGCGAGACCCCATCTGTACAAATAAATAAATATAAATAAAGCACTTTTGGTAAAATGTGCTTTAACATCATGGCCAATTTCCAGTTTGATTACTGTCTCCCCTAAGAAATTTCAGCCAAATTATGTTCTTTGAAACAGCTGGCACTTCATTGCTGGGTAAAGCCTTTTCTTTATCTATTCATTTGTGTGTGTGTGTGTGTGTGTGTGTGTGTGTGTGTATGTATTTTTTTTTAAAAGAAACTGCTGTTTTTAAGATGATAGTTATATAATTGACGTAAAATTTCAGTAGACTGAAACTTCCTACATAGTATGCTGGCTCTATATGTAACTTTGAAGGAAGGAGGAATAAGCAAAGAAACCTTTCACTCAACTGTGATAGTTTTATGAACCTCCGTCAAACAACTCGGGTTTCAATCTAGGCTTTAATATTAATTATGTGACTGGATTTCTACCTTCCTCACCAGTTGCATAGGGTTGTTTGATGAGCAAATTAAAGTGTTTATAGGAAAATATTCTGAGCACAGTAAAGCACTGCACAAGTGACAGATAATGAAAGACACAGCTTTTACTGAGTTTCCAACACCAGAAACTACCAATGGTAACAACAACAACAAAAAAATTGGCAGCAATAAATTACAAGCCACCATTTATTCTTTAACAGTAATGGCCACTATTTACTGAGCACTTACTGTGTGTCAGCCACTGTGATAATGGCTTTACCATTTAATCTTCTCAACAATGAGAATTAAAACCATTTAATCTTCTCAACAATGCTTTTGAAAGAAAAGAAAAAAAACCCCTGAATATCATGCTGGCAAGCATTGCCAATATAACCAATAAAATAGATAACTTATGAAACATATACTAAACTTAAAAATGTAACCCTAGTATAAAATTATTTTATTTACAATATAGATGATTCCTGGGATGATTTTTCAAGTATTGAATATATATAAATTTAACGATCCTGTCCTTTTATGTAAGCGCACTTGTGAAGTGCTTTACTGTATTGAGAGTGCTTTCCTCTGTATCCTTCTATTTGCTCATCAAACCATCCCCTGTATGGCTGGTGAGGAAGATGGTCCGCTAGTCAACGAATTAATGTTAGAGCCTAGATTGAAACCTGGGTTGTGTGATTACTGGTTGATCTTTTCGCTCCTTTGTCTTTAATAAAGAGGTTTGTAAAACTGTACTAGTTGAATGAAAGGTTTTTTTGCTTATTTCTCTTTCCTTCAAGGTTAGATATAGGGCCAACATACTTGGTAGAAAGATTATCATTCTGTTGAATATCAAGCTTTCATTCAAGGATTTGGTGAAACCTTAGTCTTTTTTTCTTTAAGGTATGTTTTCCTTAAATCTTTATAGCTTGGAATAATTACTTGTTTAACAAATATTTGTTGAACACCTACAGTTTTTTGTTTATTGGCTTTCATGGTTGTTAAAACGGTACCTTTTGTTACATGAGCTGTGATTTATAATCATGTTTTAAAAGATTCTGTATGTACTTCATTCATTACTGAGAAGTTTAGAGCTATAAGGAACCTTTCAAGTGTTTCTGGAGTGTTTAGTCACATCCTGAGCCAGACAAGTTTTTATTACTTGAAACCTTAATGATAGACGGATAAGGGCATCTTCAGAGGGAAGATCTTGAGAGATTTGGAGTAGAGAGGCTTGTATTAAACTTTTGAAATGAACTGAGACTGCTATTGTTTTCAAAACCTTCTTGTCGGGATTTTCAGCTAAGTTTGGAGGATTCTTAATTGTGGAACTTGGGGAACTAACATAATATTTAGCAATCTGCTGGTTGAGGTCTTTTCTATTTGTTGGAACTCACGGCTCTAGCCTCGTATCCTCTTGATAGATAAGAAAACAGGCCAGAAGTATTGTGACTTGGGTCAATAGTTGATCAGTGTGAGATTTAGAAATCTGAATTTCCAGTCCCTTAAAAAAAATTTTTTTTAAGAGACAGAGTCTTGCTCTGTCACCCAGGCCAGAGGGCAGTGGTATGATCATAGCTTACTGTAACTTCAAACTCCTGGGCTCAAACCTCAGCCTCCCAAGTAGCTAGGACTACAGGCGTGCTCCATCACACCCAGGTAATTTAAAAATTTTTTGTAGAGATGAGGTGTTGCTATGTTGCCCATCCTGCTCTCAAACTTTGCCTCAAGCACCCCTCCTGCCTCAGCCTCCCAAAGTATTGAGATTACGGGTGTGAGCCACCATGCCCAGCCTCCAGTCCCTTTTTATAACCTTGCTGTGGTAGCATTTAATTAAATTTGCTAGCAAGTAACTTCTTAAGGATTTCTTCTTCTTATTTTCCCTATACCTAAATCTGGTGGTATACCTCTTGACAGTTTCTAACATTAGACCTACTACTTATAAATAATATAAGAACTTAAAAACAAGAACTAAATGTCAAAAATCTAGGCTAATCGTATGGTGAAGAAAGAGGAAAGTGACTATCTTTTTTCCTATATTTACTAATATTTTTGAAGTACAAGTGTTAACAAACTTAATTTTTATGTCTTTTATAACAACTTTTATTTTGCTGTATATCCTCACTTCTTTGATACCATAGTGTTTCTCAGGAGAAATACCAGTAAGTATATTTCTCTCTTTTATTTGTGATACAAATATTAAGAATCACTGATAGTAATATAATCACTTTGATTATATGTGAATGTGTGAATGACTGGGTGTGTGTGTATGATGTAAAGTTTGTATAGCTCCCTGACAATTTTTAGACATATGAATTAAACCATTTCATCTTTACATGTTTTATAGTCTGATCAGGGTTCCTTTGCACAACATTACACTTTACTTTTATAGAATATACTAGGGACAGTTAACCCAGAATGACAGCAAGTAGGTGATTTTTATGCCAGGGAGGTAGTTGCTCAACAGGTAAAGCTCTTGGTGCATTCGTGGAATAGGCAAAGTGATTTTGGGCTTCTTTCTTCTTTGTTTCATCCATTTTTGCTATTTATCTTTTGTCCACCTAGAGCCCAAAGTCTCTGCACTAATATTTATTTCTAGCCTACCTTCTAAAATGTTATGATTGCTTCATTTTTATTTACTTCACCAACAGTTCTTCCTTTACTAGAATATCTTTTATGTTTTATGTAAGTCTGAATAAAGTAATTTTTCTAAATGCTAATGTAAAGCATTCTATTTGCTCATCAAACCGTCCCCTGTATGGCTGGTGAGGAAGATGGTCCGCTAGTCAATGAATTAATGTTAGAGCCTAGATTGAAACCTGGGTTGTGTGATTACTGGTTGATCTTTTCACTCCTTTGTCTTTAATAAAGAGGTTTATAAAACTGTACTAGTTGAATGAAAGGTGTTTTTGCTTATTTCTCTTTCCTTCAAGGTTAGATATAGGGCCAACATACTTGGTAGAAAGATTATCATTCTGTGTGTGATGGGGGGTGTGGGGGGATGGAGTTTTATTTTTTCCTTAAGATAATAATTCTTTTTCTCGTGATTATTGAAGTATTATATATACATTAAAGATTTAAGGAAGTATAAGGAGGAAGATGGTAATGATTATCTTCATATTATCATTCCAGTCAGAAGTTAGCTACTTCTAAAATGTTGTGTTTCCACTCTGTAGTTTTGCGTAGATATTAACATTTAAAAGTGAAACTTGAGGTATCTCTCATTGGAAGAATGGGAAAAAAGTAGACTTTTTACCATTTTAGGGCCCTCTCATGACCATTCTCACCTCATGTTGGTCCTCTAAGTCTCTGAGAAGTCCTCCAGTCTCTGAGAAGGCTCCAGTTTGTTTTGTCTTATTTAATTGAGCAGTTCTGAGTCTTATTTTTACCAGGGAACTTTGTTTTTCAATTTTAATATAGATCATGTGGAGATGTGCTGTTATGTAGGAGTTTGCTATCAAAGTGTGGTCCACAGACCAGTGGCGTTAGCATCACCTGGGAGCTTGTTAGAAATGTACAATCTCAAGCCTCACTGAGGACTTACTGCATCAGAACCTGCACTTTCATAGGATCTTTAGGTTATTTATATGCACATTGAAGTTTGAGAAACACTGCTCTTTTTTTTCCAGATAAGGTAGGTGGACAGGGGTCTGAGGTATTCATCCCACTTCGAGCTGCTTTTTCCAAAGAGCTTTTCTCTCACGTTTTTGTGTGTGCATGTGTGTGTGCAGGCAGGGTTGTATGTATAGGCATGTGCCTGGGCATGCATATGTGTACAGGAATGTGGGTATGTGGGCATCTCTCTGTGTCTATATCCCTGGTCCCCCTAGTCTGTTCAGCAGATACTTCTCTGAATGAGCTTAATGAACTCTCATGTCCAAAAATGCTTTCTCTGTTATACCTCCTATCTCTTACCGCTGCTCCCAGTATCCATACACAGCTGTACATTCCTTCAACCATACAGCTCATCGAAGGATATCTTTGGGAAGCCTCCTGTGAAAGAGAAAGCTTCAGGAAATAAGAGGGTAAAGAGGAGAGAGGTTTGCCTGTTAGAATCAAGTAACAAGCGGCCGGGCGCGGTGGCTCAAGCCTGTAATCCCAGCACTTTGGGAGGCCGAGACGGGCGGATCACGAGGTCAGGAGTTCGAGACCATCCTGGCTAACACGGTGAAACCCCGTCTCTACTAAAAAATACATAAAAAAACTAGCCGGGCGAGGTGGTGGGCACCTGTAGTCCCAGCTACTCGGGAGGCTGAGGCAGGAGAATGGCGTAAAAACCCGGGAGGCGGAGCTTGCAATGAGCTGAGATCTGGCCACTGCACTCCAGCCTGGGCGACACAGCGAGACTCTGTCTCAAAAAAAAAAAAAAAAAAAAAAAAAAGAATCAAGTAACAAGCTTTTTGGGGTAGAAGAGACCTGACTTTCCCTCAGGAGGGCCCAGTGGTTTCAAATTGTGTTGACTGGATCCCTGTGGTTTCGTGGAATTGGCTCAGTGGGAGCAAGCAAGTGGGGCTCTGTGGTTGCCCACTTCACTTCATCCAGATCATTTATACTATTACATATTTTATTAGGATTTCTCTTAATTTTTATTTTATGTGTTTTGCAAAACATTTTTTTGTGGAAAATCACTGCCCTGTTTTACCACTCAAATTCTGTTCATCTCAGGCTAAGTTAATTGTGACTGGACTACCTACCCTCACATTTCAAAAAGAAGAGCTATTAGTGAGTTTTGTAGGGTGGCAGGAGAGATTTGAAGCTTTCTTTCTTAAAAGCCCTTTCTCTTTCCCTCCTTCCCTATATCTTTCCTTTTCTCCCCCCACTCATCTTCTTAGACACATTTGTTCTGTTTAAGGACCAAAATTAGTAAGGCTCAGAGCTGCATAATCGACTGATTAAATTAGTAATGAGCACTATAACTTACAGATGAAACATTTGTTAAATTCATAGTGCTATCAAATAATACATTTTGATAACATTTAATAAGATTATTTTGGGAGACAACCATAATCCCAAAAGATACGGTCCTGAATGCCATAATCTCAAATGTTGAAATCCTGAAAAATCAACATCCTTAAAGTCTAAAATCCCCCAAATCACAATCCTAAAAGGTCAAAATCCCAAAAATGTATTCTGGAAAAAATAATACATTTTTTAAAAGACACATAGATTTTAAAAAGGGGATTTATTTGAGAAACAGATAAAAACAGAAAAATTCATAGGCCATTTTACGCAGTAAAATAGGCAATAACATTTTTGCAAGCATAGATACTCAGGTATACTAACAGTCATGCAGATACAACAGTTAAAAGCAGACAAACCATATTCGTAAGTCAAAAAGGGAAATGTATAAATGCATATCACTGTGGTTGGTAATTGTGTGCACCCAGCTTTATAACTGCAGTAATCTGAAATACCGTGAAATACCTAAGCCTTGATGAGATCGATAATCATCTGTGTGTGTGTGTGTGTGTGTGTGTGTGTGTGTGTGTGTTTCCTAGTGGCCTGATGTAGACTGTCACATAAAAATTTGGACCTTACCAGTAAATTTTAACGTCTGGAAAGTACTCTGGTAGTGTAATAGGAGTAAGCAGTATATATAGACTTAAGAATTAAGCAGGTAAAAGCAGAATTTTTTACTGTTTTCCATAGTTAAAGAATACATCTGTTTTCAGGGTTGGGATTGTCTGAGCATGGTCGTGGTCTGTTTTAGGCCACTGTGCCCTTTTATATATTATGCTGTTTCTTCGGCCCTCCACTTCCCCATCCTCCACAATTTCATGGTCTTTATGATCATTCAGGCTTCATCTCTGAAGGCTAAGCATTCCCTTGTCTCTAGGTCAGAATGAATGTCCTCTCAATTACTCTTAAAGCATTCTATGCTGAAAGTGATGATGTGTTTACACAGTGTATTGAAAATATTTTGTATTCGTTTCTTTCCTTCCTGAGGGCCATACCATTGGTCCATTATCACATTTCAGTTTAAATCCCCTCCTTGACATTCATATTCATGTGGTTTTTTGGTCGTAATTAAATATAAGTGATGAAATGAATTTAGCACGTTTTTTAGTTAATAGTAAGGATAATTGTAATAATATTTTAAAAATTCTCAATGCCTATCACAATGCCTTGTGTAGGTACTGATAATACTTAAATGAACTGCGAAAGGCCCTTTGCTATATATCTGATTCTGTTGCTGCTTTAAACTACTTTCCACTTCTTGTTTTTTTAAGGAATATTTATGTAATTTCATAATTTTGTGAGTTAGTTGGAATATGTTTAATTATACCCATTTTACTGGATAGAAGAACTTACGTCAGTCTGAGCTACCTGCATGTTCAATTATCAGCAGTTTTAAAAATGTTTTCTTTTACCGTCAATATAATGCATGATGGAAACCACAGCCGATAGATTTTATTCTCTCTTGTGTCATCCTTGCTTACTTGCTGAATCTTAACTAGAGGCAGAGAAACCATTTAGTGGCAGCCATTTTAATAGTCTAGGCACGAGGCACTAATGTCCTGAACAAGGGGAATGCCAGATAGGAGAGAGAAATGAATGTATAGATGTGTTTAGGAGAGATCTGTAGGACTTGATGGTTGATTGGGTATGGTTGTGGGAGGGAGGAAGTTGGATTGTAGTGAAGGGGAGGTATCAAGGATGAATCTCAGGATTCTGGCTTAAGCAGTTGAGTGAGTGGTGTGTGTTCTCACTGAGATAGCAAATAGGAAGACAGATTTAGGAGAAGGTAATAGTTTACCTATAGATTGGTTGAATTTGGGGTACCTGGGGAAAATCTGAGAGGGAAGATCTGTGAAGCAGTTTGGATATGTTCGGTAAGGCTTAGGAAGGAGGAAAGGGCTGTAAATACATATTTGATAGTCATTAGTACACATGATTTGAGTTGAAGCTGTAGGAGCGGGTAAGACAGATGAGGGAGGGAATAGATTGCATACCATGAGAAAAGAGACCTAGGAGAGACTTTTGAGGAACATCTTTATTTTTTTACAGTGGTAGGAGAAGAGCATCCCACAAAGAAGAAGAAAGAAATGGAGAAGGAAAAGAAAATTAATAGGGAGTAAGAAACCTGGGAGAGTGTAACAATACAGAAACAGAAGGAAGAGGATATTTTCAAAAAGACGGGGGTGTGTTTAGCTACGTCCAATGGCTTTTACTTTCATCAGACAGAATCTTAATTTTTCTCTCAAGTTCCATGTAATATTTGTTTTAGTAAGTCTGGCATTTAGATTTGTATTTTTAAGTTGTAGCAAGATAATAATTCTGCATAGTGCTTGTCCTCAGCTTTTCATGTTACAATAATTCTGATTTATATTTATAGGCTAAATAAAGGAGGTTAATGTTGGTAGATAGGAAGATGAGTAAAATTATGTTAGTAACTAACTTTGTTTCCTGAGGATATAATTATCTAGTAATATCTTATCTTAAGTCTATGCCTCTAACGATCACTTTAGATTATAGCTGCAAAATGTGATAGAATTAACAACAACAAAAATCCCAAAACATTGGGTCCTTCTTGGTGTCAAGAATTTAAGTGGTAAGTAAATGTACAGTAACTTTATTTATTTTTTGAGAGGGAATCTCGCTCTGTAGCCTAGGCTGCTGGAGTGCGGTGGCGCGATCTTGGCTCACTGCAACCTCTGCCTCCTGGTTTCAAGTGATTCTCTTGCTTCAGCCTCCGAAGTAGTTAGGACTACAGGCGCCACCATGCCTGGCTAATTTTTTTTAGGTGTTTTTAGTAGAGACAGGGTTTTTCACCATGTTGGCCAGGCTGTCTTGAACTCCTGACCTCAGGTGATCCGCCCGCCTCAGCCTCCCAAAGTGCTAGGATTACCGGTATGAGCCACTGCGCCCGGGCACTGTATGGTAGCTTTGAAAACTCCTGGGAGATTGCATACTTAATTGTGAGGGAATATGTGTAGTTTCAAGAAACCCTTATTTTCTGTTTTTAGGAGGAATGAATCATAGCACTCTTTAATGATTGGTTAACCAAGCAAATCATAGAACTTCTTTTAAAACTTCATTTGTTCTATAAAGTAACAGCTATCTGTGAAGTACACTGGATTTTTTTTTCTTTTTTTATTTCAATTTTTTATAGATATGAGGTCTCACTATGTTGCCTAGGCTGGTCTCGAACTCCTGGGCTCTTGCAATCCTCCCACCTCAGCCTCCCAAAATGCTGGAATTACAGGTGTTAGCCATTGCACCCAGCCTACAGTGGATTTCATATGATTTACAATGCCTAAAGATTCAGGTTTTAGGAGTGCTGAATAGCAAAGTTATTTAGAACATAGGCAAAATAAGAAAGGAATACTCTTTCTTATTCTAGAGTCTATAGAGTCTAGAAAGACTCTAGAACTAAAAATCAGTGAGTGGCTTTTGAATTTCACAAATATTTTAATTAACCATTAAACATTAAAATGCTATTTTGAGGCAGCTGTTGGGCTAGGTAATGGAGTTAAAAAGGAGAACAAGACACATCCTTACCCTCATGAAGTTTGTTTATTTATTAATTTAATTTATTTATTTAAGATGGAGGAGTCATGCTCTGTTGCCCAGGCTGCAGTGCATTGGTGCCATCTCAGCTCACTGCAACCTCTGCCTCCCAGGTTCAAACGATTCTCCTGCCTCAGCTTCCTGAGGAGCTGGGACTGCAGGCGCCAGCCACCACACCTGGTTGATTTTTGTATTTTTAGTAGGGAAGGGGTTTTACCATGTTGGCCAGGCTGGTCTCGAACTCTCGACCTCAAGTGATCCACCCGCCTCAGCCTCCCAAAGTGCTGGAATTACAGGCGTGAGCCACTGTGCCCGGCCAGCCCTCATGGAATTTAAGTTGCAAACAAAAAATACAAAAAGAAAAAATCATTACAAACTGTGGCAATGACAGGAATTACTTGAAATAGGTGAAGAGGAGAGGCTTCTGTGAGTGGGTGGCATTTAATCAGCAGATGGATAAGAGGAGGCTGGGCATGGCGGCTCACACCTGTAATCCCAGCACTTTGGGAGGCTGAGGCCATTGGATCACTTGAGCTCAGGAGTTCGAGACCAGCCTGGGCAACGTGGCAAAACCCTGTCTCTACAAAAAGTACAAAAATTAGCCGGGCATGGTAGCATGCGCCTGGTTTCCCAGCTACTTGGAAGGCTGAGTTAAGAGAATGGCTTGAGCCCAATAAGGGGAGGTTGCAGTGAGCTGAGATTGTGCCACTGCACTCCAGCCTGGGCAAAAGCCAAACCCTATCTCAAAAAAAGGGATAAGAGGAGGTATTTGTGAAAGAGTTATGGTTAACAGCAAGTTGGAAGCCCTTTGGTTAGTTTGTTTTACCTTGAGCAAAGACTAGTGCATAGTGAGGCAGAGGGTGAGTGGCATCAGATGAAGGTGAACAACTGAGTAAAATGCCAGATCACAATTTAGTCGTAAATGATGTGACATTGAGATTTTATTGGAAGTGTAACGAGAAGCCATTTAATGAATTTAAGTGTAGAAATGCTGTGTGGCTTCTGTAAGGAGAATGGACTGGCAGCCTGCAGTAATGTATAAATAGAAAGACTAATTGGGCTATTCTTCTAGTTAGGTGAAAGATAATGGGGCATTAATATTTTGAGATTAGATAAAAGAAAATGAGTTTCTTCCTTACTGTTACTAATACTTTTATGTTTCCATAAAAAGGTCATTACTATACACACAATGAAGACTTTTTAAGGTATGGCATTTCAGTACTTATGGTTTTATATGTACTTTTAAAATAATAATGAAATTAACTATATTAAAGCAGAACGATTTGCATGAATATGTTGAAATGTAAAAGAGGAATTTCTATTTAAAAAAGTTATTTATTCAATGGAAATAAAAAAGGATGACTTTCCCTAAGGAAGGAAAATGAGACATTTGGAGCCACTCAAGTTGGCTTGACACAATTGAAATTTGTGATGTTAGAAAAATTTGTTATTGTTTTATAAAATCAATTTTATACAGAAATTATTCACTTTAGAGATGGCTATTAAGAATTGACTTGAAAAGTAATGTAAGGCTTCAAAATCTGGTCAGATTACTTTAAATAATATAATAGAATTTTGTTCTTTTTCCCACCTTTTCTCTCAGAAGCCTGCAGTCATCTTAGGGCTCAACTGAGGAAAGATCCATTTGCAAGTTCACTCATGTGGTTGTCAGCAGACCTTAGAACACCTGCTTCCACATTAACTCACAGGTCTGTTGTCAGGCCTCAGGCATCTGGCTGTTGGCCAGAGACATCAGTTTATTGCTCTGTGGGCTTGTCTTTTCTATAGGCTCAGAACGTGACAGCTTGTTCACCCCAAAGCAAGATGTCTGGACAGTGAGAGAAAGGCCCGCCTTGGACTCCCAGAGTGCTGGGATTACAGGCGTGAGCCACAGTGCCAAGCCTCTTAATGACATCTTTTATATTAGCTTATACCATTAGGATAAAATATTTGCATTATTGCTCCTTGATCTGTTTTATCACTATAAACATATAAGACCTTTGTGCTATGTACTTACTCCAGTGACTAGGAGTCTAGTAAACTAGTAAAGTTACTTAGATGACCCTTTTCTGATATTTATTCCAATTAGAAATGGAGGTCTGTGTAGTACCCCTGTTTGAATGGGTCATTTAAAAGTGAATGAATTTATTACTGTTATACTTAATTCAAATTTATAGAAAAATGCTTACATTTACCCAAGGCAATTTGTATCTTAAATTTAAGTAAGAATCTAGCACAGATCTTGACAATCTTGACAGGTGTGTTGTCAACCCTAACAAATACAAATATGACCTTATAACAGGATTGAAATATAAGATTTTCATTAGAATTACATTTTGAATTTGATTTTGTAGAATGATTTTACAGACCATTTTATCCCTTTTTTTTTGTTTTTGTTTTTGTTTTTGTTTTCTTTCATTTATTCAGTGGTCAGTTAGTTACCAGACTATTCTTAAAGGAAAAGCTATACACTTTCTTTGTTTCCATAGAATGAAGAATCATGAAATCGTAAGTTTCTTGAAGGAAGGAGGTGATTATTTAGAAGCATAATGGTAAAGGGTATTAAAATATATCTGTATCTAGTACCTGCTAGTGTAGTTACTAGTGTTAGAAGTCATCACTGCTGTGGCACATTAAAATGAATATGATGAATATATATTGATTAATATGTATTCAGTTAAAGGTAATATAATATCTTCATGTGAGCTTGAAGAAATTTCTTTTGGAGGGATTTTTTTCTTTTGACTAGAAATAGTTTTTATATCAATGTCGGCCATTTTTAGGCAATTATTTTAAAAGTTTATTTAAAAATTTGCTATATTTCTTTTGTACAAGTATTTAAAATTAACATTATTAATATCAATGACTGGCATACGTTTATGTGTTTGTGGTTGGTGTGTTAATAGGTGACACATGGTTAAAGACTTTTTTTTTTTGAGATGAAATCTTACTGTGTTTCCCAAGCACGATCTTGGCTCATTGCAACCTCCGCCTCCTGGGTTCAAGCTATTCTCCTGCCTCAGCCTCCTGAGTAGCTGGGATTTTAGGCACCTGCCACTACGCCCGGCTAATTTTTGTATTTTTAGTAGAGATGGGGTTTCACCATGTTAGTCAGGCTAGTCTCGAACTCCTAACCTCAGGTGATCCGCCCGCCTTGGCCTCCCAAAGTGCTGGGATCACAGGCGCGAGCCACCGTGTCTGGCTGACTTTTTTTTTTTTTCTTTTTTCTTTTTTTTTTTTTTTGGAGACAGAGTCTCCCTTTGTTGCCCAGGCTGAAGTGCAATGACATGACTTGGCTCGTTGCAACCTCCATGTCCTGAGTTCAAGCAATTCTTCTGCCTCAGCCTTCCGAGTAGCTGGGATTACAGGCGCATGCCACCACGCCTGGCTGCTTTTTGTATTTCTAGTAGAGATGGGGTTTTACCATGTTGGTCAGGCTGGTCTCGAACTCCCAACCTCAGGTGATCCATCCACCTTGGCCTCCAAAAGTGCTGGGATTACAGGCATGAGCCACGGCGCCCGGACGACTTTCTTTTTTCTTTTCTTTTTTTTTGAGACAGAGTCTCGCTCTGTCATCCAGGCTAAAGTGAAGTGGCACGATCTCCGCTCACTGCAACCTCTGCTTCCCAGGTTCAAGCAGTTCTCGTGCCTCAGCCTCCCGAGTAGCTGGGATTACAGTCGTGCACCACCCTGTCCATCTAATTTTAGTATTTTCAGTACAGATGAGGTTTTGCCATATTGGCCAGGTTGGTCTCGAACTCCAGATCTCAGGTGATCTTCTTGCCTCAGCCTCCCAAAGTGTTGGGATTACAGGCATGAGCCACCACGCCTGGCCTGGTTAAGACTTGAGTGATAAAATGGGAATTGTATCGATGCATTTTATCTGAATTCTAACATACTGTTAGTCCACCGTGGTGGCTTCCATACCAAAAATCTAGTGAATGTTAATGACAATGGCTAATTAAGAAATGATAGATTTTGACCAACTATTCTTGTACTAATATAAAATATAATGATATTGTTTTAGCAAAATGAAATAGCCTGGTGGCTGATATTTTTGTATATTAAAATATAGCAGCCATTATAGTAGATGTTTTAAAATGAAACCATTCTAATGATTTTCTTTTCCTTATGTTTCTGATAATGTCAGAAGTTTCCCCTGACATATTTAGCAAATTGTTTCCATATTTACTTTGATATATGCATATATAGTTATCTAGTGAATTTACGCTTTCCCCTGTAGTTCTACGTTTAATTATAATATCAAATAAAATGAAATAATCTTCTTATTCTGATAGAGAAGAAAAAGCTGGATCACTTACCAGTAACTGGAGTTCTCCTATTGGGTAATCTCCACAGATCCACATTGTTTGAAGTTATTGTGAGTGCCTCGAAGACCAAGGAACCGTTGAAATTTCCAATTTCAGGAAGGTAAGCAAGTGCACTGAAGCATGTCTCTAGCATCTCCCAAATCCCCTCCCCCAAACTTTCTTACATATACGTCTGTACTGCATGCCCCCTCAGTTCCAGTGGATGCCCATCAGGAAGATTCTCATGCTGGACAGAAGGGCAAGAGAGGTGGATCTGTGAGGGAAAAGACCCAATAGGATAACTCAAGTTACTGGTAAGTAATCTAGTTTTCACAAACTTGAGATTTTTTTTTCCCCCAAATTTTGTCCCTTGAGAAGGAATTTAATTGAAAAGAAAGGAAGTTATTTGGGATAGCTTCTTTTTGTATGTTTGATGTGGATTATGAAAAGTATTGTATGGACAGTAAATACTGAGCTATTAATGGGTGTATGAGTAAAAAGTATGACATTAATTTTAAAGTATCTTATTTACATAATAGCTGCTTCTAAAAGATTATACATTTACTCGGCCGGGGTTGGTGACTCACGCTTATAATCCCAGTACTTTCGGAGGCCAAGGTGGGTGGATCACCTGAGGTCGGGAGTTCAAGAACAGCCTGACTAACATGGAGAAACTCTGTCTCTACAAAAAATAGAAAATTAGCCGGGCATGGTGGTGCATGCCTGTAATCCCAGCTGCTTGGGAGGCTGAGGCAGGAGAATTGCTTGAACCTGGGAGGCGGAGGTTGTGGTGGGCTGAGCTTGTGCCATTGCACTCCGGCCTGGACAACAAGAGTAAAACTCCGTCTCAAAAAAATTTACACATTTACTGCCTTTTGGTAAATGGTGTAGTTGTTCTAAAGCAATATAGGGAAGCTAAACGTTGAATTCTTTTATACATTTCTTTATGATATTGCTTTTTTGAAGTAAATATTTATACGGTAAAATTTATGGAGATGTCATATTTGGTGAATTTCTTTTGGCACAGTAGTACTAACCAGCAAGGATAGTTTAATTGACTAGCACTTTTTTTTTTCTTTCGAGACAAATCTGGCTCTGTCGCCCAGGCTAGAGTGCAGTGGTGTGATCTTGGCCTACTGCAACTTCTACCTCCTGGGCATAAGCCAGCCTCCTACTTCAGCCTCCTAAGTAGCTGGGACTACAGTTGCACACCACCATGCTCAACTAATTTTTTTATTTTTTATAGAGATGGGGTGTTGCCATGTTGCCCAGGCTGGTCTGGAACTCATGAGCTCAAATGATCTGCCCACCTTGGCCTCCCAAAGTGTTGGGATTACAGGTGTGAGCCACCACTCCTGGCCTGACTAGCACTATTTTTTTTTTTTTTTTGACTAGCACTTCTTAATGACAGTTTTCAATATATCTTGAACTTCATTGAAAAATATATTTGAAAAATAATATAGGATATGTTGCAGTTATATCTACCACTTCCTTATTTGTAATGAAAAGACTTGATGTGAAGTGTAGCAGAATTGGTTCAGTTTGAGCTCTCTGATTTCCTCAGGTACCAAATAACTTACTGAATTGATATTTGTAAATGTTACTATATAATTAGTTTCTTGCTTCTCATTTTTCTCCCACTCATTTTGCATTATTACTAGGTTACTGTTTCTAAAAAGGCATTTTAAATATAAAGAGCTTGTAGTGGTGTCCTGCTTATAGCTGTTTTACAAAACTTTCATCCGTTTTCTGGATACTTGAGGCCTGCTACTATACCAATTCCATCCTCTTTATCCAGCCTTAATTTCTTCAGGTTGAAACTTTTGTTTGTTCTTACCTGGATAGTTATATTTACACTTGGTTTGTGGTTTCTGACTTTCTTCAGGTAAACTTCTCTCGGTTCTGATTTCTGTACTTTAAAGTTGAGGCAAGTCTTACCCCTTTTATCAGTCCTTTTATGCTAGTATCTTTGTTATCTCCAATTCTTCAGTAGAAAAGTGGGATATCTGTAAGATTGTATTAATTCATGGAATTTACTTAATACAGTGCCTTAGCAGCACCCAGTTAATACCCTTATTGGCTAGTATTTGGCTGTAGATTGATCTTAAATGTTTTTGTGGTTATGGTTAGCTGAATGATACAGTTTAGCCATTAAATATTAGCTTTAGGTTGTATTGCCATTTTTTAATTTAAATTTAAATTTAATTTAATTTTTATTTTTTATTTTTTGAGACAGTCTCACTCTGTCGCCCAGGCTAGAGTGCAGTGGCGTGATCTCTGCTCACAATTGCTCCCAGGTTCAAGCAGTTCCCTTGCCTCAGCCTCCCAAGTAGCTGGGATTACAAGCATCTGCCCCCACACCTGCCTAACTTTTTTGTATTTTTAGTAGAGACAGGATTTCACCATGTTGGCCAGGTTTTGAACTTCTGACCTCAAGTGATCTGCCCGCCTTGGCCTCCCAAAGTGCTAGGATTACAGGCATGAGCCACAACGCCTGGCCATATTGCTATTTTAAAAAAATATACAGCACTTTTTAAAAAAAAATTATTATTTTATTTTTTACACAGGTATGTTGTATAATAAACATATGCAACTCTTAAACTGAGTTTTTAGGTCCTTTGAGAGCAAACATAGTTTGCCTTTTTTTTAAGATTTTTTTAAAGATGTTTATGGTTTATCTTACTAGTTCCTAACATCAGTGACTGAGATTAAATCATCCCCACTGAAACATTAGCTTTTCTTATAGAGTCATGAATACACCTACCAGTTTTTTGTTTATTTGTTTTGTTTTGTTTGTTCGAGACGGAGTCTCGCTCTGTCGCCCAGGCTGGAGTGCAGTGGCGTGATCTTGGCTCACTGCAAGCTCTGCCTCCTGGGTTCATGCCATTCTCCTGCCTCAGCCTCCCAAGTAGCTGGGACTACAGGCGCCCGCCACCACGCCCAGCTAATTTTTGTAATTTTAGTAGAGACAGGGTTTCACCGTGTTAGCCAGGATGGTCTTGATCTCCTGACCTTGTGATCCGCCTGCCTCGGCCTCCCAAAGTGCTGAGATTACAGGTGTGAGCCAGTGCGCCAGGCCTACACTTACCAGTTTTTTAAATCTATGAAGCAGATTCATTTGCCTCATCAATCTTATTTGTACTGTATTTTTTTCTTAAAAACAATTTTTCCCTTTAAAAACTGGTAAAGTGAAATTCTAATTATTTAATATGATAATTTATCTTGTGGCATATTAAAAAAGTGTATAGTTTTGAGAGTATAGAGTGGCTTCCGTTAAAGATTTAGTGTTAGAAAACAAACTGGAAATACAGTATCCTTGATTTTTGCAGTTTGAATATCTTAGATTATTGCTTTTTTTCAGAAATGAAGGAAGGAAATGCTCTTTGACAGATTGCCTCTTCTAAATAATCATCAGAAAGCAGTTTGTCCAATCATTAGACAAGCCAAGATAAAGAACATTTAGTCAGATGACTTAAATACTAGTTTTGAATCTACTGCTGCATGTCTTTGTACAATTCTGTTCAATCTCATAGTTTCTTTGGTGTGAATGATATGGTCATTATATTGAGAGTGTTATTGAAATATGGAGAAATATATTGAAATATTCCAAGTGAAGTATCATGTTGGGCTCAGGAGTGGGTTCAGAAAAAAAAAAAATGTGTGGAAATTTGGGTATGGTGTGTGCATGTATATGGAGAGAGAGAAAAAAAGGTAAAGCAAAAGTTGTAAATGTTAACAATTTTGAATCTAGGTAGAAGGTATATGGGTCACTGTACTTTCAACTTTTCTATGGCTTTGAAATTTTAAAAAAAGTTGGGGAGAAAGTGTTTTAAAAAGAACTTTGTGCTTCAGTTTCTCTAATTCTAAAATGGGAATAATAGAACTTTTCATGCCTTGAAGCAGGTAGGCACAGTGGGATAACATTTGGCAGAAGAGCAGCCAAGAGAATTCCTAAAAAGTGATTTTTTTTTTTTTGGTCATTAAAGAAGAGCTTTATAATGGAGAACTTTTCAAAGAACATTTTGCCTAAGGTGTTTTAGCTTAAAATTTGTCAGTTACTTTTTTTTTTTTTTTTTTTAAATACAGAGTCTTACTCTGTCGCCCAGCCTGGAGTACAGTGGCGTGATCTTGGCTCACTGCAACCTCTGCCTCCTGGGTTCAAGCGATTCTCCAGTCTCAGCCTTGTGAGTGGTAGGTCTACAGGTGCGCATCACCGCGTCCAGTTAATTTTTGTATTTTTAGTAGAAATGGGTTTTCGCCATGTTGGCCAGGCTGGTCTCGAACTCCTGACTTCAGGTGCTCTGCCCTCCTCAGCCTCCCAAAGTGCTGGGATTACAGGTGTGAGTCACTGCACCCGGCCAGACATTAGTTACTTTTTTTTTTTTTTTTTAAGAGCATACTGCATTATAATTGAACAAAAACAGTTACTTCAGAAACAATAAATATTTATGTAAAATAACCAATTAAAATCTTGAAAAATGTGGCTTGTAATAAAATAACTCAATAAATGGGTAAAACAGTAGAAGATTTGACACAGCTAAAGAGAAAAGTTACTAATTTGAAGAAAGAAATGAGTACTTCTCCGGACAAGCACAGAGAAATGCAGAGAAATGAAGAGGTGAAAAATATGGAAGAAAAGATGACAGAGGATAGATTGAGCAGTTCCCATATAGATCTAATTGGAGTTTTAGAAGAGCGCATACACAAAATAGTGGAGAAGCAATTTTAAAGGAAAAATGATTAAGAATTTTCAAGAATTAAAATACAAAATGGAAATTACAAAATGATTAGAACTAAATCACAACAAAAGTATTGTATCAAAATTTGAGGGATGCACAAAAAATGGTACTTGGGGATAAAGCTGTCATCTTTAATGAATGTATTAGATTGAAAGATTGGAAATAAATGAGCCAGCTGTTCAATTTAAAAAACTAAAAAAAGAGTAGAACCAAAGAAAGAAGAGGAAATAATAAAAATGAAAATAGAACTAGAAAGTAATCAGCAGTGGCCGGGCGCGGTGGCTCACGTCTGTAATCCCAGCACTTTGGGAGGCCGAGGCAGGTGGATTACGAGGTCAGGAGTTCAAGACCAGCCTGGCCAAGATGGTGAAACCCTGTCTCTACTAAAAATACAAAAATTAGCCAGGTGTGGTGACAGGCACCTGTAATTTCAGCTACTCGGGAGGCTGAGGCACAGAATTGCTTGAATCTGGAAGGTGGAGGTTGCAGTGAGCTGAGATCGCGCCACTGCACTCCAGCCTGGGTGACAGAGCGAGACTCTGTCTCAAAAGAGAAAGAAAATAAGCAGCAGCAATAAAAACAATGTCGCGATCAGTCAAAACTGATTATTTTCAGTTGATTCTGGAAATACCCAAGAAAAACAGATGAGACTAATAGTCAAATTTAAAAAAGAGGTATCAGTACAACTATAATGGTGATTTTTAAAATTATAAGAAATCGTTAATAATTTATATGTATATAAATTTTAAAAATGAGAGTTTCATTTTCTAGTAAATTTTTTTTTTCAAATTTGTCTGTACAAGAAAAAGAAACCAAAAACCATTAAAGAAATTGAAGCTGTAATAAATTTCCCCAAGAGGAATAGGTGTTTTTGTTTTTAATAACAACTTATTGAGATATTCACATACCATATTACTTACCTGGTTAAAATGTACAATTCAGTAAGTTTTAGTATTTTTACAGAGTTTTGCCAAGAATTACTATAGTCATTTTTAGAACATTTTCATCTCTCCTAACCCTCTATCCTTAGGCATCTACTAATCTACCTCTTATTTCTATAGATTGGCCTGTTCCGGACAGTTCATAAAATGGAATTATACAATATGTGTTTTGGGAGGGGTTGATTTCTTTCCCTTAGCATGCTTTTAAGGTTTATCCACATTGTAGCATATGTCAGTACACTTCATTCTTTTTTATAGCCAAATAATACATCATTGTATGTGGATATACCACATTTTGTTTATTCATTTATCAGTTGATGGATGTTTGTATTGTTTTGCACTTTTTGGTTATTATGAATAGTCCTTCTGTGAACTGTTATAGTCCTGTGTTGTTTCCAGGACCTCCCTCAGATGCTTTAAGTCTCTGACATAAAAATGCCACAGTATTTGCATATAACCTGTATACATTCTTCTATATGCATTACATGATCTCTAGATTACTTGTAATATCTAATATAACCCAAGTGCTCTGTAAATAGTTGTTATACTACATATTGCTTAGAGAATAATGACAAGGGAAAAAAGTCTGTACATAGTGTAGACACAACTTTTCCCCCCGAATATTTTCAATCTGCAGTTGGTTGAATCCATGGATATGGAGCGCTGACTACATATACCTAGGAGTGAAATTGCCCAGTCATGTGATACTCCGTGTTTAAACTTTTGAGGAACTGCAAGACTGTTTTCCAAAGTGGCTGCATCATTTTATTTTCCCACTAGCAGTATACAAAGGTTCACATTTTTCTGTAATGTCACCAATGCTTTTCATTATCTATCTTTTTAATTATTGCCTTTCTAGTTTGTGTGAAGTGGTGTCAGAAGGAATAGGTTTTTTTTTTTGGTTGGTTTTGTTAAGAGATGGGGTCTTGCTGTGCTGTTGAGGCTGTAGTGCAGTGGCTATTCACAGGCATGATCATAGTGTACTGCAGCTTCAATCTCCTAGCCTCAAGCAATTCTCCCACCTCAGCATCTCAAGTATGAAGGGATCGTTTTAATGATGATATTTGTAATTACAATTTTAGATACTGCTTTTGGGGAACAGCTAATCCCAATCTTATATAAATTGACTCAGAGAACAGAAAAAGAGGGAAAGTTACTTTACCTGTTTATCAGGCAAGTTTAGCATTTAAATCTAGAATGGAAAGACTATACAAGGGAAAGTATACTACATTCAGTTTTACTTATGAACACAGACATAACAATTTTAATTGGGATAGGAGTTTAGGATAGTTCAGTGTTTGAAAACTGTATCAATTTAATTTATAAGAAAATTTAGGAAAAAATTCTAGATAAATTTGGTAAAACTATATGTTAAAACTCAATACCCATTAAAGTTTTAAAATACCACTCTTACACTATGAACAGAAATGAACTTTTTTTCTTACAGTAAAGGCTACCTTTCAAATAGCAAGCATCATGCTTAATAGTGAAACTTCGGAAACATTCTCATTAAAGCCAAGTATAAGACAGATACATCTCTATCAATAAACAAAAAAGAAAGAAAATCCAAAAGGATTGGAAAGGAAGAGAAATGAAATGAGATTCTTCCTAGAAATGTTAAAAGAAATGAACGTACTGTTTGTATTAATAAAAGAATTCAACATTGCTGGATACAAGGTCAGCATTCAAACTAGCAGTAGCCAATTAAAAAATAAAAAATATCTCCTTCATATTGAATTCTATAAAGTACCCAACATTTTATTGAAGGACATAAAATTAGACATGAATAAAAGGCAGGATATATTATATTTTTGGGTGGGAAGTTAAAATTTATTTAGTAGTAAATATTACTGAAAAATTACTTTGTGAATTTTACGTAGTTTCAGACAAAAATCCTAGTATGATTTTTTTGTGTGTGTGGAAAATGACCATGTACAAAATTAAAGGTTCAAGAATAAGCAAGATAGTTTTGGAAGAAGAAAAAGAATGAGGAGGAACTTGCTCTGTTGGATGTCAAGATGAATTTAAAAATTATGGTATTTAGCCCCGGGCGTGGTGGCTTATGCCTGTAATCTCAGCACTTTGGGAGGCGGAGGCGGGTGGATCACCTGAGGTCGGGACCAGCTTGGCCACCATAGTGAAACCCCATCTCTACTACAAAAATTAGCTGGGCATGGTGGCATGTACCTGTAATCCCAGCTACTTGGGAGACTGAGGTGGGAGAATCGCTTGAACCTGGGAGGTGGAGGTTGCAGTGAGCCGAGATCGTGCCATTGCACTCCAACCTGGGTGATAAGAACGACACTCCGTCTCAAAAAATAGAAATAAAAATTATGCTATTTAGATTTAAATACTACATACAATGACAAAGAACAAACTGCTATGCATAACATGGGATGAATCTCTCCCAGACTTAATGTTGAATGAAATTAGCGAGACACAAGGAATACATATTGTACGGTTTCATTTACAGGAAGCTCAAAAACAAGTAGAAATAATCTGTAGTGATAGAGATGAGAATTGTGGTCATCTTGGAAGCATGGTACTGATTGGGAGGGATCATGAGGGAGCCTCCTGGAGCATGAGGAATGTTAATAGTTTGGCCTGAGCTGAATCACACAGGAGTATATGTTTTTAAAGGTCAAGCTGTACATTCAGTATTTGTGTGCTTTACGTAAGTACCTCTGTTAAAAAAATTATGGCACTTGAAGTATAGTATTAGTACAGGAAAAGACAAACTAATAAAAGAGAGAGTTCAGAAATGGATTCATACATATTTGGAACATTGGTAAAGGCTAGAAACATTCCCTGGCAGTAAGGAGAGAAAAAATAGACTCTCAAATTGGTTTTCTAGATGGGGGGAAAACTAGATCTCTGCTTCAAGCAATATGTGAAAATAAATTCCAGTTGAATTAAATAATACACGTGAAAAACTATTTTTTAGAAAAAGGATAATATAGATGAGTATGCAACTTTAGGATATAGAAGATCTTTAACAAGTCAGGAAAAGAAGAATGAACCATCAAGGATAAAGACATTAAGGGTAAATGATTTTGCTGCCTCAAAAAGAAAAACTTGAGTTTAATAGAAGACATTAGGCTGGGCTTGGTAGTTCACACTTGTAATCCCAGCAATCTGGGGAGACCAAGGCAGGTTCACTTGAGGTCAGGAGTGCAAGACCAGCCTGATCAACATGGTGAAACCCTGTCTGTACAAAAAATACAAAAATTAGCCAGGCATGGTGGCACGTGCCTGTAGTCCCAGCTACTCAGAAACCTGAGACACTAGAATCGCTTGAATCCAGGAGGCGGAGGTTGCAGTGAGCCGAGATTGTGCCACTGCCCTCCAGCCTGGGCTCGAAAAAAAAAAAAAAGACATCATAAACCAAACTAAAAGATACATGACATATCTAGGAGGAGACACACACAATGTCTTTAATATTCGGTGGATTTGTGTCCAGACTATATAAAGATCAAAAGAATAAGATGATACACATAAAATGAACAATGGATATAAAGGCAATTAGCAGCAGAGGAAACGGAATTGGAATGGCTAATGAACTAGAAAGATGCTTAGTCTCATTTGTAGGGAAGTGCAGTTGAAAACATGAGCTATCAATTTTCACCCATTAGATTGCAAAGCTTAGGATGGGATGTTATACAGTTGAAAATGTGCATACTCTATTATCTAGCAGTTAATTACTATTCAAGGTATTAGTCTAGAGAAACTTGAACACTTGCCCAAGGAGGAATGTACATGGATATTCATGTGGAAAAAATAATCTAAATGCCTGTCAGTAGGAAGGCATGGATAAAGAAGATATAATTATACAATGGAGAATTACCTAGATCTATATTTAGGCTATTATTAATTAGTATTTATTTCAATTTAAGAAACACTTTGTACTTTCTATGTCCAGGTTCTGTATTGTTTTAAGCCCTTTATGAATCTTAACTGTTGTAATCCTCATGAAAAGTCAGAAAGAGGTACTATCATCATATTCATTTTGCATATGGGAATACTGAAGCATAGAGGGGTAAATAATCTCCTCACTCTCATAGCTAGTAAATAGCAGAGCCAAGATTTGAAGGTAGGATTGGAACCTAAATTGTCTGGCTTCAGAGTCCCCTATACCATGCTACCTTTTGATGTGTATGAATATGGAGATACCTCCTAAATGTAAGGAAAAGTTCATTTCAGAATGATGTGTATAATGTGATCTCATTTACCCAAACTTATGACAGTGGTTGCCTCTGGATGTGATTGCAAGGTGAGGGAGATACACTGATGATGGTGAAAGGAAACTAGCTTTATGGAACTGCATGCTTTTCCTTAAAGAAGATGTATATTACTTTATAGCTTTTAAAATACTTATATGGAATATAGGTATGTGCTTATTTTTGCAAAAAGAAACACTGGAAAGATTGACCTTTGTTGTTTTAATCTTCATTTCTTCTTGATACTGGTTTATGGTAGAAAAAGAGATTAGCTTGGTTCTGATGCAGTAGAGCAGCAGATAAGCACTGGGTGCTAGGGATAGGAAGGAATAGTTTTCAGCCTCTCTCTTTAAGGAGTTCAGCTTTACAGGGAAAGAGATAAGGAAAATAATTTTGATTCAGTTGATACATGCAAATCTGTTTTCTGCCTTGTTTCTCTATCCTTGTCACTTTCCCTCCAAATACAAGTAGGAGAAGGAGGAAATGTCTTGATTTGGAGCACGGGAAACAGGCAGTGAAACACTGATGAAGATCCCACTTCTATTATTTTACAAAACTACCAGAGTGTAAACTCTGTAATGGTCAGATATCGTAGCTTGTTCACCATCTTATCTCCAACATTTAGTATAATGCCTTTCGCTTAGTAAACTCCTAGAGATGTTTGAATGGATAACTGATGCACTTTCAGATGTCACTCTCAAATTAAAGCATCTTAACCCAAAAGTTCTCCTTAAACTGTTTGAGATACCTTCCATTGATACCATTTCTTCCATTGGTTGTCAGGCACTAAGGTAATTTAACTGAGAATGCTATATAACCTTGAATTGTTATGTGCCAAAGAATTCTGACTTGAGTAATGTTTTAATCTGTAGGAAATGTTGGGTCCCAAAAATCTGTTTTATTTTTAACTGTGCTGAGTCTAATCCTTTTTTTTTAAGCTAATAGTCTTTTAATATTGGAATAGTACAGTTGGTTTTCTCAGTCAGTATTACTGTATTCTGTGTATTTGAGTTAGTGCTAGCTTGTAAAACTGTTATGTTCTGTGTTTTGAAATTCGCAATTTCCTAAAACCACATTTTCTTCAAGTTTTCTGATAGGACCATAGACTGTTTCTGGATGGTATTAGTGTTTATAATACGAGAATTCTAGTGCCTTTTGAAATCTGTTATGGTATTGCATAAAAAGTAATGGTACTATTTTATTTCATCCTAGTGAGAAAGGTGTGTGGATTTTCTGGTGGTAAATTGGAGTCCATGTATGTGTGATCCTCCCAACAGAGTGAATTTAAATATCTAAAGATTACTGAGAAAGGATAAACTTGAATAAATCATAGTGAACAATGTTTATGTCACTTTTTAAAGTTTTAACACTTGTAATTGAGTAAATCCTGAAACAAAGCATATTATTATGTTTGATAGATTTAAACTATTGGTCAAATCCTGTTCCATGTGTACATAGTGTTTCTTTCTTACTCTGTAACCCTTTTGCCAGAGATAACAGGAAGAGAGCCTGGTTACCACTGGGTGGAACAATCCTGCCGGCTCAAGCCTCTGCCTAGAAATTTGGGTCATTCTCTTTTTTGGACAGTCTGGTAAGCTGTCACTGTTTTTCACCTTAAAATCATCTTGTCGAAGATGTACCCAAGAGGAAATTAATACTAAAGGAACAAACAATATTAAATTCAACGAAAACGTTAAAATAGACGAAATTAAACATGGCTAATCTAGAATTGCACTGTGAAGTGTTTTTTTATATGAAGTATTCAAAATCAGGGTATATTTTACAGTTATAGCACACCTTAACTTGAACTAGCCACATTTTAAGTGGTCGGTACCCACATGTAGTTCCTGTATTGAACAGCACAGACTTAGAGCATTTGAAAAAAGGTTTGGTGTTGTGTAGTTCTGCTGTTTGAAAAAAGCTTTGGTGTTACGTAGTTCTGCTGTTACTCCTCAATAAAGGTGCCTCAGCTATCTTTTCTTTTTTTATTGCTTCATCTGTTCATGGGCACTCATCTTAACTATTAATCATTTGTAGTCTGAAATCCTGCTATCCATTTCTGAATTTTACAGAGCATTTAGGGCTTTCCATAAGTGTTCCCTGATACCTAGATCTACTTAATTTCTTTAGATAAAATGTGATGTTTCATTCTGATAAACTTTTGTTTTGAGACAGGGTCTCGCTCTGTTGCCCAGGCTGGAGTGCAGTGGTGCGATCTCAGTTCACTGCAACCTCTGCTTCTTGGACTCTAGCAGTTCTTGCACCTCAGCCTCCCAAGTAGCTGGGATTACAGGCGTGAGCCATCAACACTTGGCTAATTTTTGTATTTTTTTTGTAGAGACAGAGTTTCGCCATGTTTCCTAGGCTGGTCTCAAACTCCTGAGCTCAAAGTGATCCACCTGCCTCAGCCTTCCAAAGTACTGGGATTATAGGCTTCATTCTGATAAGCTTTTAATCAGAATATTGGCTCTGCTTTTTGTCAGAATATCAGACCCTCTACGTGGGCTAGAGTAGGTAGGATTATAATTATCATCATCTCTCTAAGGAAAGGTCACTAACTTCTTTTTTGCTTTAAAGTCATTGCTCTGAACCAGAAGGATTCCTTACATGGTGACTTATATTTTTATAAGGTGAGGCCCAACATTTCACTCTATGGGAGTTGGATATGCTTTCCCTAGATACTAATTGCTGAGAGGTTTTCGAATCAACTCATTTTGTTTTTTACTTTTTTTCCTAGTAGATACTATTTGAGAGTGAACGTATTGCAAAGTAGAACCATATCTAGTTTGGTATACCAAGGTATGACATAAGTGACTTAATATTTTGGTAGTCTGTTGCTTTCATCTGTCCTAGATGAGGGACAGTTTAGAAGATTATTTTCAGCAAATGAATTTATAACTTCTAATACTAGTTATCCATGTATCCCAATAGCAACTGAATTTTCTATAATTTATTTCAAATACTCTCAGACTTTACTCTTGTAAGGGAAGATTAATTGGACTCTGATTATATAAATGTTAAGATAGTAAGGTTTTGGGTGTTACGTGTTTTCTTATGTTGATTATTGTTTAATTTCTATACCCATTGTTAGTGTCTAGTTTTTCTCAGCCTACCTCTTTGTTATACCACCTCTATTCCAGCAGAATCTCAAACGCAATTTTAGTTCTTCCCAACCCTATTATCCAGGCATACATATTACTTATTGGGCATTTCCCTGCATAGTTAGTGCAGCATTTAGCTGTTACTTACCCCTGAGAAGATAGTAGTGTGGAATTAGCAGTGGCAGGATGTGGAATTAGCAACAAAGTTCCTGGCTTGGAGTTGAAGTGAAGCAAAGAATATTATTCTTCTTCTCCCATCTACTATGATCACACATTCTATTTAACTTCATTGCCCCTAGCTAGATGAAAGCTGATAGCTGCTAATTTTTGTCACTGGAGTGTTGGACAAATTTTTGAGTTAGAGGAGGGTTCATAGCCAAAGGAAGAACAGCAGTCAGCCTAGAAAGAACACTGGGCAGCACATGGCAGCAGTGACTGCGAACAACCTGCTAAACAGCAGGCTGGGGTTAGAGCAAAGGAGCACTATAATAATTTTCTTACTTATATTTTCTGTACTCTAGTTCTGTCTATTGTCATGACACTAATTTTTGAAAAAATTCTCCTTTTAAACTCATCACTATTTACTGAGGACAACGAAATGTGAGGTACTTTCTTAGAACTGAACAAAACAGACACTGCCTTCTCAAGTGGTGATTACTTGATACCCTCTTGAAATCTTTAGTAACTCTCCATTCCTGTTTAAATCTCCACTGCCCTCAGGTCCAAGTCAGACTCATCAGCTTTGTCTTTGAGCTTCAGCAGGGACAAATGGCTGGTGGTATTGGTTTGCTCATAGTCTTGTTTTGTTTAGTCCCTTCAATGTTGGCCTGTACCATGTTTCAAAGAAATTTAATGGCTATCATTACAAAATCAAGAGCTTTCACTTGGAATTTCATATTTCCATCTTCTTTTTTTTAAAAAGGAAGATGTAGCGACACTGAGCTACCTTTGTTCATTGCAACAATCTGCACCATTTAGTTGGGGCTTTTGCTTTCCACAGTCCCTGTTGCCTCCAGGGTTTTTCTTGTACCTGGTCCTCTTTATTCCTTTTTATTACTTACCTACTCTCTGTAGATAATTCAACTTGCAACCCTTGTTCTAGATAATCTGGTCCCTCACTACTATAAACTAACTTTCTTTTCTTTATTATGAAACTCTGGTATAACCAAAGGGACATCCTCTTTAACATGTTCCACACTCCTTAACATGGCTTGCAAATCGTTTCATGTTCTGGTTCCTGTTTATTTCTTCAGCCTTACCTCTTTCCATTCACCTGTATAAAGTTATGTCCCAGCCATATTTGTCACCCACTTATGTGTGCTCTCCTCTTTCTGACCTTTACACACATGCTAATCTCTTAATCTCTGGGTGCTGTTTTGCCTGTCCTCCCATTCTTTTTTTTTTTTTGAAATGGCGCCTTGCTCTGTCACCCAGGCTGGAGTGCAGTGGCGCGATCTCGGTTCACCTTACTGCAACCTCCATCTCCTGGGCTCAAGCAGTTCTTCTGCTTCAGTCTCCCGAGTAGCTGGGATTACAGGCGTGTACCACCACACTCGGCTAATTTTTGTGTCTTTAGTAGAGACGGGGTTTCACCATGTTGGCCAGGCTGTTGTTCTCCAACTCCTGACCTCCGGTGATCCACCCACCTCGGCCTCCCAAAGTGCTGGGATTACAGATGTCAGCCACCGTGCCTGTCCCTGTTCTCCCATTCTCTGTCGCTGCCGCAGTAACCCCTGCCTCCCACTCCTACCCACCACCAGTTTAGTTAATTTCTATTCACTTCAATTCTTAATTTAGGTGTTATATCCTTCAGAAAGCCTTCTGTGCTCCTATAGGATCTGCTTAGGTACCCATCCTCTGTATTTCCATAACTGCCTGAATTTAACCCAGTCTCAACACACCATGACTGGTTTGATGGTCTGTTCTCTACAGTGTTCTGTAGCCTGTTTCAGGGCAGAACTGTGTCTTCACCTTTGATTTCTAATGCCCATCATAAAATAGGTACATTGTAAGTATGTAATGAATGGATGATTCACTAGGCTCTTTTAATAATCATTAATTCTGAGCGTATGTGGTTTCTATTGTACGGAATATTGTTTTCATCCTTTCAACTCTTCATCCTCTAAGCTTCTACTAGGGGACTGACTATCCCTAACAAGATACTTCTTTTCCTGGCCTGTTTTAGTACCAGGCCTTTTCCTTCTTTAAATTCTGGTAATACTTTTTAGAAATCTTGTTTTAGCATTTGGCATTTGTTTCCTGTATGTTACTTTAAATTGAAGTTACATTTAATGCCACAATTTCATTCTTAAGGTATTAAAATTTGTCAGTAACCTGTGCTTTACGTGATAGTATATTGCCAGCTAAAATAATGTATCCACTGATTAGATCGATTCATGAGTCAAACCTTTATTACTTTCTTGGATATTGTTCCTCATTTACAGAGAACTTGGACATCTAGCCAGAAGTTTTTCTCTCTACCTAGGTTTCTTTATCCATTTTGAACTTCTCCCATAATAGCACTTAGTGGATGTACTTCAATTGCTTGTGTATTTTTGTGTTTCTCACGCTGAACTATAAGGGCTGAAATGGTATCATATTAAAACTACCTGTTGGTATAATGTTTTAACTAATATTGGAGTTTAGAAGATCTTGATGTTCAAAAGACGTGTTTGATATATGTCTATAAAGTGTTTTCAGTAAGCTAGGCATGATCATCTCATTTATTTACATGTGGACTATTAGTTACACAGCTTCATTTGCGTGTCTTCTAGACATCTCAAACTTACGCAAAATTGAACTTACGTATGTTTGCATGCGTGAGTATTTCTGTATACCTGTAACATAGGGCTTAGACCATAGGTAGTATTTAGTAAATGTTTATTAAGTGAGAATGACTGTACAACACCAAAAAATTTTTATGTTACTGATTTAGAATATTATAGGACATAGTTAGGTATATAAGAATGGCTTAGATTTATTTATTTATTTATTGTGCAGTGGCACAATCTCAACTCACTGAAACCTCTGCTTCCTGGTTTCAGGTAATTTTCCTGCCTCAACCTCTCCTGAGTAGCTGGGATTACAGACGCTTGCCACCACACCTGGCTGATTTTTGTATTTTTAGTAGAGACGGGTTTTCACCATGTTGGCCAGACTCGTCTCGAACTCCTGACCTCAGGTGATCTGCCTGTCTCAGCCTCACAAAGTGTTAGGATTACAGGTGTGAGCCACACTGGCCAGCTTAGATTTATTTTACTTCACAACTTGTAGCGTAGAGCTTTGCAGGGCTGGAAGTTGCTCTGGGTGAGTCATTGAGTGAGTAGTGAATGAATGTGAAGGAAGGCCTAGGAAATTACTGTAGATTTTATAAACACTGTACAGTTAGGCTACACTAAATTTATTTTAAAAATTTTATTCATTCAGCAATAAATTAACATAGCTTAATGTAATGTTTTTACTTTATAAGCTTATTATTAATTTTTTTTACCATTTTCACTCTTTTGTAGTGACACTTAGCTTAAAATGCAAACTCACTATACAACAGTACAAAAATACAGGTATTTTCTTTCTTTATATCCTTATTCTGTGTGCTTTCTCCATTCAAAAAATTTTTTACTTTATTACTTTTTAAACTGTTAAAAATGAAGACACAGACACATACATTAGCCTAGGCATACAGAGTCAGGATCATCAATATCACTGTCTTCTTGAGAACTCTGCCTTGTCTCACTGGAAGGTCTTCAGGAGTAATAACATGCATGGAGCCATCATCTCCTTTGATAAGAATGGCTGGTCAGACTTGGTGGCTCATGCCTGTAATGCCAGCATTTTGGGAGGCTGACACAGGCAGATCACTTGAGCCCAGGAGTTGGAAACCAGCCTGGGCAACAGGGCAAAACCCTGTCTCTACAAAAATACAAAAAAATTAGCTGGGTGTTCATGCATCTGTAGTCCCAGCTACTCAGGAGGCTGAGGTGGGAGGATCACTTGAGCGCAGGAGGTCAAGGCCAGCTGCAGTGAACAATGATCACACCATTGGATTCTAGCCTGAGTGACAGAGTGAGATGCTGTCTCAGCAAAAAACAAAAACAACAATGCTTTCAGGAATACCTCCTGAGGGGCCTGCCGCAGGTTGTATACAGTTATAAATACAAGGAACATACTCTGAAATAGCAATAAAAAGTATAGTAAATACATAATCTAGTAACAGTCATTTATTATCATTGTCAAGTTTTATGGACGATACATAATTGCGTGTACTTTTTTTTTTTTTTTTTTTTTGAGAGGGAGTCTCATTCACTCTGTCGCCTAGGCTGGGGTGCAGCAGCGCAATCTCGGTTCACTGCAGCTTCCACTTCCCCAGTTCAAGTGATTCTTCTGCCTCAGCCTCCCAAGTAGGTGGGATTACAGGCATGCACCACCACACCTGGCTAATTTTTGTATTTTTAGGAGAGACAGGGTTTCACCATAATGACCAGGCTGGTCTCAAACTCCTGGCCTCAAGTGATCTGCCCCACTCGGCCTCCCAAAGTGCTGGGATTACAGGTGTGAGCTACCGTGCCCGGCTGGTACGTGCTATACTTTTATATGACAGGCAACACAGTAGGTTTGTTTATATTGGCATCACTGCAAACACACGAGTACTATGTGATGTTATGACAGCTTCTTCACTAGGTGATAAGTATTTGTCAGCTTCATTATCTTAGGGAACCGCTGTCACATATGTGGTTTGTTGTTGACCAAAATGTTGTTAGGGAACATGGACTATATGTTTAAAAGTAACTTTGCAAAGAACCAGAAGTAAACTATGTAACTCCAAAATTGGGTAGGAGAAGAGGAGGACTGATAGTACTGCCTTGACCAAAATCTTTAAATCCATTCACTTCTATCTCTACCATTTGTCAGCTACCCTAAGCCACCATCTCTTTTCTGGGCTACTCTAATAGTGTACTACTTAGTTTCTCCAATTCCATATGTGTTTTAAAAATTAAAATATAATGGAAGTCACTTACATCCTTAAAAGTATTTCAAGGTACTTATTGTACCTAGAATAAAATCTGAGTTGTGTTGTTTTGTTTTGTTTGAGACAAGGTCTTACTATGTTGCCCAGTCTACAGTGCAGTGGCATGATCACAGCAGCCTTGACCTCCCAGGCTTAAGTGATCCTACCACCTCAGCCTCCTGGGTAGCTGGGCCCACAGGTGTGTGCCACCATGCCCAACTATTTTTTTTTTTTTATTTGTGGAGATGAGGTCACACTGTCTTGCCCAGACTGATCTTGATTTCCTGGACTCAGGAGATCCTCCTGCCTCAGCTTCCCAAAGTGTTGGGATTACAGGCATGTGCCGCGACACTCAGCCAAAATCTAAGTTCTTTAACATGGCTCATAAAGCCCTTCTTGGCCTTGTCTGCCTGTCTCTCAAGTTTTACCTCATGTAATTTTTCCCCTTATTCAATATTCTTCAGCCTTACTAACTTTCTTTCAGTTTCTGTAACACTCTTTGTATTATTTAAATTTAATTGTGTCTTTTTTTTTTTTTTTTTGAGATGGAGTCTTGCTCTGTTGCCCAGGCTGGAGTGCAGAGGCACAATCTTGGCTTACTGCAGCCTCCTCCTCCTGGGTTCAAGTGAGCACGACCGGCTAATTTTTGTATTTTTAATAGAGATGGGGTTTCACCATGTTGGCCAGGCTGGTCTTGAACACTCCTGACCTCAAGTGATTCTCTCACCTTGGCCTCCCTAGATGCTGGGATTATAGGCATGAGCCACCATGCATGGCCAAATCTTTCTTGCTTCTTATTCACCCCCACTCCTGTTAGAACCTCTCATGGTATTGGGTAGGGTGGGGAAAAATGAACACCACAGTTTGTAATTATATATATGTAGCTATTGTTTTTTATTACCATTGTATTCCTAACACTAAGCATGATGCTTGGCACATAGTATGTGCTCAGTGTAAAATAAGTGTATAGCAAAAGAAGGAAAACAAGGAAAAATTCAGAGAAAACATGAAAACAAGATCGGACATGCTTGTTAAAAGTGTAAAGGCCCATGATATAGCTCAGCTATTAAGGAACATTTACATTAGATTAAATACAAAGTCCACCTATACACTTAGTGTTTAGAAACATACTAGAACAGAATTACTAGGGGGATTGGAAATAAATGGATGGTCAAAACAAGATACTAGGCAAATATAAGCAAAAAAAAAAAAAGAAAAGTCAGTAGATTCGTATTGTTAGAAAAAGTTGAATTAAAAGCAATAAACATCAGATGAGAAAAAGAGACACTGATAATCCAGGGTATAGTTTCTGATATAAAGAGGGCCACAGATCTTTACTTTTTAAAGATGAAGCACAAAAGTATTTAGAGTGAAAACTATGTAAATTCAGGGAAGGAGAGAGAGACAGTAATGGGAGTACTTTAAACATTAACAGCAATGGTGGACTTTAAAAACATTTTCAGTCCTTGCTTCATCAAAGAAATAAATAAATACGATATAAAGAATCTGAGTCTCATAATTTGTCTGTCTGATTTATAAGGTTGATGTAATAAATGTATCATTCTGTTATTGTAAAGAGAAATAAATTCCCCTCAGAACATTTTAAAAGATAGGTTACATTTTTAAAACTTTTAAGTAGGTTACGTTGTATTATAAAGAAAGCTGAAAAAATATTAAAAAGTAGAAATATTATTAACCACATACTCAACAATGAAATTTTAGGTTGACAACAAAAGTGAGAGCCAGAAACCAAACTACCAAACCTTTCCAAATCCCAAAACAAAAACCTCAATTACTTGAATTTAAAAATGTAAAATTATTGTCCTTGAAAAATGAAAAAAACTTAATTCAAAGGTCTAAAGATACTGCAGACTGGCAACTGCAGTAGAAAATAATTACAATAAGAATGAAAGACACGAATGACATACAGGATACAAGTAAAATTATTTCTAAGAATTTCATTACTAGAAAATGAAAACAAATTAAACCCTCAATGAAAGAATTTAATACAACAATAACAAAATAAACCTAAGGAAGGCTGGAAAAGTAATTGGTGAAGATAAAGGATAGTAAATAATGAATTAGAAAACAGAAAAAATAGTTAAGATAAATAAAACAGAACTTGTCCTTTAAGAGAAAAGTAAGACTAGCTAGCAATCTTTTTTTTAACAAAGGGAGAAAGTACAAAAAGCAAAACCATGATTATGAAAAAGAAGTAACTATAGATATAAACAGTATAAACAATTATTTTTTATTTTATTATTTATTTTTTTGAGACAGGATTGCACTCATTCTGTTGCCCAGGGTGGAGTGCCGTGGTGCTGTCACAGCTCACTGCAGCTTCTGCCTCCCAGGCTCAAGAGATCCTCCTTCCTCAACTTCCAAAGTAGCTAGGACTACAGGCTCACGCCACCATGCCCAGCTCATTTCTAAAATTTTTTGTAGAGATGTGATCTTGCCGTGTTGCCCAGGCTCCTGGAATCAAACTCCTGGCTTCAAGTGATCCTTTGGCCTCAGTCTCTCAAAGTGCTGGATTACAGACGTAAACCACCACATGCAGCAAAAACAATCTTAATAAAATGATAAAAGTAAATTGTTACGGCATTGTATAATGTATTAAAACAGCATATTTTGATTACAATTTGTGTTCAACCCTTTCAGAATTAAATGTAGCTGCTTTTATTATTTAGAAAGTATATGCTGTAGTGAATACATACACTATTGACCTGTTTTCTTGTGCTGATCATTTTTATGTGAATTATTAACAAAATGTGCTTATCCTAGAGTAATTTTCTTCTGATGCATGTTGTCTGTAGCATACACCATCAATTGGTACTTAAGAAACCACATCTAATATTAGTATTAACCTAAGAAACAATCAGAAATGTAAAATTTCCTAAGATTTTATATTTGCTGCAAAAAAGGCATATACTATATGTTTAATCTATAATGTATGTATCATTTAAATATCAGATACATATAGACAATATATGTTTGTGTACCTGTGCACAGTCACATATACACAAGCCTAACTAGCAAACTTTAACATTCCTGCTACTGTGCATCATCATGCTCTCAGGCCCCTAGTGGTTCTTGCTTCCGGTCTGTCCCTGATGCCCTTGCATTATCGTCGGGGTGGATTTGAAAATGAATTCAGTGTTTTAAACCTTTAATTATAGGACATTTCAAATATCTGCAAAAACAGAACAGCATTAAAAAATCCTGGTAAAGATTGAACGTGTGATAGATAACTGCCTGTTCTTTCTGATTCAAATTCCAGGCTCCAAACCAGTTAATATATCATTAGAATTCTCCATATCCTGCCTCTAACTTGCCTTTCCAGCTTATCTCTTGTTATAGTCTCAGTATGCAGTTGTAGTTGATTATTTACTAGTAGGTTTTCTGAAAAAGATTTGGAAATTTTATACATCTTCTTGACATGGTGACTTTGCTCATAGTGGTCTCTCTACCTTAACTGCCCTGCTTTTCAGCTCTGTCTGTTGAAATTCTACACACACTCTAGGCTCAGTTTAAAAATCATCTCTACAGGAAGGATTTCCTGACACATTTCTACTCTGACTCTCCCACTTGTAGGTATAGTCTCAGCATTACCTACCCTCTCGTATTTATTCAACAAATACTTGAAAGTATACTACGTTCTGAGTCATTACTGGATTCATCATGTGTGTTTCCCCTACTAAATTGAGACTCCATGATGTTAAGAACTATCTATCTACATCTTTTAGTCTCCTCTTGCGTTTAGCACAGTACCTTGCACGTTATAGAAGCTTTGAAGTGAGTAGTGTCTCAACAGTGAACTTTTGTGGGTTTTTTTTGTAAATAGGTTATTGCATAATAAAATTGTACATGTGAATACTTAGAACATTTTTTAAATTAAAAAAAAAAAAAAACATTTCTGACTGGGCGCTGTGGCTCACACCTGTGATCCCAGCGCTTTGGGAGGCAGAGGTAGGTGGATCACATGTGGCTAGGAGTTCAAGACTAGCCTGACCGACATGGCGAAACCCTGTCTCTACTAAAAATACAAAAATTAGTGGGCATGGTGGTGCATGCCTGTAATCCCAGCTACTCGGGAGGCTGAGGCATGAGAATTGCTTGAGTATGAGAGGCAGAGGTTTCAGTGAGCCAAGACTGTACTACTGCACTCCAGCCTGGGTGACAGAGTAAGACTCTGTCTCAAAAAAAAAAAAAAAAAAAAGCAAAGTATATATATATTTCAAAGTTGAGAGCATGTAACTAAGGACAAAGAAGATAATTAAATGATCTTAGAAACCAAGAAATAATGACAGACTAAAATATTTTTGGATATATTGATTTATTCTGTTCATTTGATTAACTCTATTCCCATTCCTCTCCCTTTTTCTCTCTTCTGTATTCCTCTTTCTCACATCAGAAACCACTGTCTTTTCACATGTTTTTGATAAACAGATTTATTATCTATTTTTGTGTGACAAACTACCCCAAAACATTTATTTTCTCACATTTCCTGTGAGTCAGGAATTTGGGAGCAGCTTAGCTGGGTGATTCTGGCTCTGGGTTTCTCCTGAGGGTGCAACTAAGATGACAGCTGAGGCTGCAGTTACCTGACGGCTTGACTCAGCTGGAACATTTTCTTCCAAGATGGCTCATAGGGCTGCTTGAGTGTCCCCGTGACATAAGAGCTGGCTTCCACCAGAGTGAATGATCCAGGAGTGAACAGGTGAAAGTCACAGTGTCTTTTATGACTTAGCCCCAGAAATCTCACTGTGTAATTTCTGCAGTGTCCTGGTTATACAAGTCAGCCATATTCAGTGTGGGAAGGCCAAGGGCATGAATGCAAGAGATGTGAGCCTCAAAGAATAAGAACAAATAGTTATTATTTATTAATACTTATTTGTAAGACAATGTGTTAAGGTATTTTCATGCTGTATATATTTTACTCCTCAGAATTACTGTTTTATAAAAGAGAAATGAGGATTTTTACCTAAGTATCAGAGTAGGATTTGAATTCAAGCAATCTGACTTCAGAACCAGGCTCTTAAATGTTATGCCATTGTATCTCAATCTTTAGTATTCTTGAAACACAAAGAATATAGAAGCATACCACTAATTTTTGGTAAGTTAAAAAAAAAAAAAGATTACATCTTAAGTAATAAAAACAAGCTGGACTTAGTGGCTCATGCCTGTAATCCCAGCACTTTGGGAGGCCAAAGCAGGAGGATGGCTTGAGGCCAGGAATTTGAAACCAGCCTGGGCAACATGACAGAACCCCATCTCTACAAAAATTTTATTAAAAATCAGCTGGGCATGGTTGTGAGCACCTGTAATACCAGTTACTTGGAAGGCTGAGGTGGGAGGATTGCTCGAGCCCAGGAGTTTGAAGTCATAGTGAGCTATGGTTGTGCCACTGCACCCCAGCCTGGGTGACACAGCAAAACCCCATTGGTCAGTCAATCAGTAAATAAATAGAATAAAAAATAAATAAAAATATAAAATAGTAATAATAATTAGTACTTAAAATAATCATTATTCATAATAAACCAAATCTGTGAAACCGGTATTGTATACTAGGTTCTATGTAGGGCTCATGAGTTTGAACTGTATATATCAGGTTCCCCATTTAGTATGTTTCATTTCCTCTCAATTTCTACTACCTCCTATGCTAATTTAAAATTATAGTTTGCTGAATTGGTGGCAAGCAATGGCTTGCTCAGATAATACTGAATATTCAGATTGAACTTTACCCAGAAATTAAGGATAATTTCCTACCGATGAGTGTTTCTTTTACCGTCAGACTCTTTATGAGCTTTGTCCCTCTAAAATGCTAGCAGTCTGAATATTCCAAATTGAGGCATTGGCAAATTTAATACTAATCTGCTTCCTGGTTACTTCTAGTGGGAAAGTTAATTTCTTTTCTTTTTTTCTTTTTTTTTTTTCTTTTTGATATTCAGGAGTCTTGCTCTTGTCACCCATGCTAGAGTGCAATGGAGTGATCACTGCAACCTCCGCCTCCTGGGTTCAAGTGATTCTTCTGCCACAGCTTTCCTAGTAGCTTGGGATTACAGGCACCTGCCACCATACCCAGCTAATTTTTGTATTTTTAGTAGAGACAGGGTTCACCGTGTTGGTCACGCTGATCTCAAACTCCTGACCTCAGGTGATCCACCCCCGACCGCCCTCAGGAAAGTTACTTTCTTGATCAACCCTTATACACCATATTTGATATTTATTTATTTATTTATTTATTTATTTATTTATTTATTTATTTTGAGGTGGGAGTTTTTTCTGTCACCCAGGCTGGAGTGCCGTAGCGCCATCTCGGCTCACTGGCAACCTCCGCCTCCCAGGTTCAAGCTCCTGCCTCAGCCTCCCGAGTGGCTGGGATTACATGTGTGTAGCACCATGCCTGGCTAATTTTTTTTGTATTTTTAGTAGAGACAGGGTTTCACCATGTTAGCCTGGTTTCAAACTCCTGGCCTCAAGTGATATCCCTGCCTTGGCCTCCCAAAGTTCTGGGATTACAGGCATGAGCCACCACGCCCAGCATTTTTGTTTGTTTGTTTGTCTTTGGAGACAGTTTGGCTCTGTCGCCCAGGCTGGAGTACAATGGCGCAATCTCAGCTCACTACAATCTCCGCCTCCTGGGTTCAAGCAATTGTCTTGCCTCAGCCTCCTGAGTAGATGGGATTATAGGCATGCACCACCATGCCTGGCTAATTTTGTATTTTAGGGGTTTCACCGTGCTAGCCAGGCTGGTCTCAAACTCCTGACCTCAGATGACCCACCTGTCTCGGACTCCCCAAAGTGTTGGGATTACAGGCGTGAGCCACCACTCCTGGCCCAGCCTGACTTTTTAAAATTAAAAAAATAAATTTATTGTATTGTGCCCTATATCTAGAACACTGCAGTAAAACAAATATCACAATAAAGCAAGTCATACGAAGTTTTTGGTTTCCTAGTTCATATAAAAGTTATGTTTATACCATACTGTAGTTTGTTAAATGTGTAATAATAGCATTATGTCCAAAACAACAATGTATATACCTTAATTTAAAAATACTTTATAACTAAAAAATTCGAATGACCATCTGAGCTTTCAGCTAGCTGTAGTCTTTTTGCTGGTAGAGGGTCTTGTCTTGATGTTGACAGCTGCTGAGTGATCATGTTGGTGATTGCTGAAGGTTGGGGTGGCTGTAGCAGTTTTAAAAATTGAGACAATAAAGTTTTCTGTATTGATTAACTCTCCTTTCATGAAAGATTTCTCTGTAGCATGCAGTGCCGTTGCATAGCATTTTACCCACAGCAAAACTTCTTTCAAAATTTGAGCCAGTCCTCTCAAGCCCTGTTGCTTCTTTATCAATTAAATTTATATAATATTCTAAATCCTTTGTTGTCATTTAAACTGTGTTCACAGCATCTTCACCAGACCAGGAGTTGATTCCATATCAAGAAATCACTTTGTGTGTTAATCTGTAATAAGCAACTCCTCATCTGTGAAAGCTTGATCTTGAGATTGCAGCAATTCGGTCACATCTTCTTGTTCTACTAATTCTAGTTCTGGTTTTTTGTTTTTGTTTTTGCTACAAAGTCTGGCTCTATTGCCCAGGCTGGAGTGCAGTGGCGCAGTCTTGGCTCACTGCAGCCTTCGCCTCTCGGGCTCAAGCCATCCTCCTGCCTCAGCTTCCCATATAGCTGGAACTACAGCTGTGCAACACCAAGCCCAGCTAATTTTTTGCATTTTTGGTAGAGACAGGGTTTTGCCATATTGGCCAGATCTGGTCTTGAACTTGTGAGCTCAAGTGATCTACCCTCCTTGGCCTCCCAAAGTGTTGGGTTATAGGCGTGAGCCACCATACTACCCTAATTCTAGTTCTCTTGCTATTTCTACCACATCTGCTGTTACTTTCTCCACTGAAATCTTGAACCATTCAAAGTCATCCATGATAATTAGCATCAGCTTCTACCAAACTCCTGTTCATGTTGATATTTAGACCTCCTTCCATGATTCACAAATGTTCTTAATGACATCTAGAATGGTGAAGCCTTTCCAGAAGATTTCAATCTACTTTGCCCAGATCCATCCAAGGAATCACACTATCTGGCAGCTATAGCCTTATGAAATGTATCTCTAATATAATGAGACTTGAGGGCCGGGCGTGGTGGCTCATGCCTGTAATCCCAGCACTTTGGGAGGCCAAGGTGAGTGGATCACCTGAGGTCGGGAGTTCGAGACCAGCGCAGTCAACATGGTGAAACCTCGTCTCTACTAAAAATATAAAAATTAGCCAGGCGTGGTGGTGCATGCCTGTAGTCCCAGCTACTTGGGAGGCTGAGGTAGGAGAATCGCTTGAACCCGGAAGGTGGAGGTTGCAGTGAGCCAAGATGGTGCCACTGCACTCCAGCCTGGGTGATAGAGTAAGACTCCGTCTCAAAAATAGTAATGATAAGACTTTAAAGTTGAAATTACTCCTGGATCCATGGGGCTGCAGAATGGATGCTGTGTTAGCAGGCATGAAAACAGCATTAATCTCCTTGTACGTGTCCATTAGAGCTCTTGGGTGACCAGGTGCATTATTAAAGAGCAGTAATATTTTGAAAGGAATCTTTTTATCTGAGCATAGGTCTCAATAGTGAGCTTAAACAGTGAGCTAAATATTTTAAATTCAGGTCTTAACAGTGAGCTGAATATTTTAAATTCAGTATACTATGCTGTAAACAGATATGCTATCATCCAGGCTTTGTTTCATTTATAGAGCACAGGCAGAGTAGATTTAGCATCATTTTAAAGGGTCTAGGAATTTTGGAATGGTCAGTGAGCATTGGCTTCAACTTAAAAGTTACCAACTGCATTAGCCCCTAACAAGAGAGTCAACCTGTTCTTTGAAGCTTTGAATTGAGGCATTGACTTTTCCTCTCTAGCTCTGAAAGTCCTAGATGGCATCTTCTTTCAACAGAATGCTTTTTTGTCTACATTGAGAATCTGTCGTTTAGTGTAGCCACTTCTATCAGCTCTCTTAGCTAGATCTTCTGTATAACTTGATGCAGTTTTTATATAAGCACTTGCTGATTCACTTTGTAATTTTTTCATATGAAGGTGGCTTGACTTTTCTGCAGCTTCCTCACCTCTTTCAGCCTTCATAGAATGGAACAGAGTTAGGGTCTTGCTGTGGATTAGGCTTTGGTTACGAAATGTTGTGACTGGTTTGATCTTTTATCCAGGTGAAAACTTTTCTCCATATCCCAGTAGTAAGGCTGTTTTGCTTCCTTAATATTTTTGTGTTCCCTGGAGTAGCATTCTAAATTTCCTTCAACAATTTTTCCTTTATAGTCACATCTTGGCTGACTGGCACTAAAGGCCTAGCTTTTGGTGTGTCTTGGCTTTTGACATGCCTTCCTCACTAAGCTCAATCATTTCTAGCTTTTGATTTAAAGCGAGAGATGTATGCCTCTTCCTCGCACCTGAACAATTATTAGACACCATTGTTGAGTTATTAATTGGCCAAATTTTAATATCGTTGTGTCTCAGGGAAGAGGGAGGCTCAAGGAGAGGGAGAGACAGGGAACAGCTGGTCAGTGGAGCAGCCAGAACACAAACACTTACCAGTTTAGTTGACCGTCATATACAGGTGTGGGCCTCGGCTCCTCAAAACAATTACAGCAGTAACATCAAAGATCACCAATCATAGATCTCCATACCAGATGTAATAATAATGAAAACATTTTAAGAATTACAAACATGTGACACAGAGACAACTTTTACATGCTGTTGGAAAAATGGCGCTAATAGTCTTGCTGGGCACAGGATTGCCACAAACCTTCAATTTGTAAAAAGTAATAATGTAATGCATAATAAAATGAGGTGTGCTCTTGTGTTCTTGCTATTTAAGATTTTTGTTGTTTGTCCTGATATGGATATCACTTAAGCAGTGGTCTAGAAATTATATATGATCATTTAAGATACTTTCAGTTTTGTTTTTTTTTTTTTTTTTTTTTTGAGACGGAGTCTTGCTCTGTGCCCCAGGCTGGAGTGCAGTGGCGCGATCTCGGCTCACTGCAAGCTCCGCCCCCCCGGGTTCACGCCATTCTCCTGCCTCAGCCTCCCAAGTAGCTGGGACTACAGGCGCCCACCACCTCGCCCGGCTAATTTTCTTGTATTTTTAGTAGAGACGGGGTTTCACCGTGTTAGCCAGGATGGTCTCGATCTCCTGACCTCGTGATCCGCCCGTCTCGGCCTCCCAAAGTGCTGGGATTACAGGCTTGAGCCACCGCGCCCGGCCTACTTTCAGTTTTTTGAAATGTAAATTCTTTTTCCTGCAATAGCCAGTTTATATTAAGATGGAAAATTCAATATATTCAATAATGTTTTCTTTCTGTGGAAAAAACATTACGACCATTCTGACCACATTGAGTGTGGGAGGTGTATTTTTGATTGCCAATTACATACTGAGGTTTAAAGCAACGTGAAGATTAGGCAATCATTTGCAACCTCTTCTATAACTTTGTATCTACACAGGTAAAGTTCTGATTCCAGCTCATCTTTTCCAATGATATTGTAGTTCAGTTTATGTTATAGTTTCACTCTACTAGAAATAACTTTTCTTTCAGTTTTGATGTGATAAACCAGAAGTCATTGTTCATGTCTTTCTCAAATAGATTGTCTGTAGAGAGCTGATTGATTTTTTTTTTTTTCATTTGTGTTTTGTTCCAACTGTAAAGCAAAAATACCTGTTACCATGTTAACAGTGTTAACTCTTCTACATTGCATGCTATCAGCATTATAAAATAGCCGGCCACATCGTATGTTAACAGAATTTTGTGCCTTCTGCTTCCTCGTCAAACATGTCATGAACTTTGTGAATTTTTTTAAAAGCTTCTTTATTATGTGTTTTGTATTATAAGTACAACTATAAATGATGCTTTTGTAGTTTTAACCTTTATTTGTGAAATACTTCATCAGTTTACATAGAAGAGCATATTTTGTCCTTGTTTTATAAAACATACTGAAGTTGGGCATTACTTTGTTTGGCAGAGAGGTACTTTATGTTGAAAATTATTGAAAACCTTTGATGTTTCATGCCACTATTTGAAATAAGATTACACTAGATAACACTGGCCACTAGAAGCAAAAGGATGTTAAAAAACATCCTTTTGTTTGTAAAACAAGCAAAATGTAAAATGTAAAAAACTATTAAAAAAACAGTTTTCAGATACTTGTTTGTACACTTCTCATTCACACTTTTCTAGGTACTTGGCATAAATATCAGTTATAAATTCATTTACCCAGTTCGTACTGATTGACATTCCACATTCCATTGAAGCCTTGTTTATTGTTTGCCTTCACATCATTATTTTGAATTCTGGCATCTGTTAATTATTTTCATCTCTGCTTTTATGAGTTAAAACAATTTTTATGAGTTTGGATTATTTATTACATAAGAACAGCAGGGTTTCTGTGAAAAATCATAATTACCTTTTAAATTTATGATTATACCAGGCTCCCTGTAGAGCATACAATAGACTGACAGAACCCACCCACTATTGGTATAGAGACTGTGATTTGAGAATACTGCAGTAAGCTGTTCCAGGAGCAGTTATTCAAAGAGCTACAGATCCGATCATTACGTAAGAAGTAACAGCTCTAGCTGGTAGAAGGCAGTGGAGACATAAGATGAAAGGGGCAATAATACTGCCTGACTATGACTTTTAAAACCAGTGTCTTACCAGCACCAGGGCAGGAAGTAGAGGGAAAGCAGTAGGGGAAGTAGTAAGGAAAGAGCCCAGAGTAAACTGTGTAACAGGAATAAGTACATATTGAAATGAACATCACAAAGAAGTGAAAAACCAACTAGCACAGTTGTATTAGAATGATAAGTAAAGGGCAAATCAAGTATTATTTTTAAGTAACCTCAAACAAAGGACAGCTTGTCCCACTCTGAATGTGCTGTAACCTAACGGATGATTTGTTGCAGTCCAGTGTAAGTTAACTGAGTGCCATTAACTTCTATGTAATATATAAAGATTCAGTTGGCCAGAGCTGGGTGTATCAAAGAAGTCATCCTCCCATTATGGGCACCAGATTTTCTGTAGTGAAGGAAGGCATCTCAATACTTTTTTATTTTTATTTTTTTGAGACAGAGTCTCACCGTGTTGCCCAGGCTGGAGTGCATTGGCGCAATCTCAGCTCACTGCAACCTCCGTCTCTTGGATTCAAGCGATTCTCATGCCTCAGCCTCCTGAGTAGCTGGGATTCCAGCTAGTTTTTGTATTTTAGTAGAGATGGGGTTTAGCCATGTTGACCAGGCTGGTCTCAAACTCTTGGCCTCAAGTGATCCACCTGCCTCAGCCTCCCAAAGTGCTGAGATTACAGGCGTGAGTCACCTGTGCCTGGCCTCAATACTTGAAATATTATAGTACAAATACATATATTACTTTTATCTACTGCTGCATAACAAATTACCCTGAATGTAGCTACTTACAGACATTTATGTCTCACAGATTTCTATGGATAAGGAATCTGGGTACTGCTCAGCTAGGTCCTCTGATTCAGGATCTCCCAATACAAGGCTGTAGCATTGTGGCCAGGGCTGCAGCTCTCTCAAGGGTCCAGACAGGAGGAATCACTCACTTCCAGGCTTATTCAGGTGGCCGTTGACCTCAGTTCCTTGCTGGCAGTTGGACCTAGGACGTTAGTTCCTGATGACCTGTTGACCAGAGGCTTCCCTCAGTTCTTTGCCACATGGGTCACTCTGTTAGGGAAGATCACAAGGAAAGAGTGAGGATGGAAGCTAGAGTGTTTTAGTAAGCTAATTTTGGAAATGACATCCAATCGATTTTTGCTGTATTCTATTTATTAGAAGCATCTCACTAGGTCCAGCCCACACGTAGGGAAGGGGGTCGGATAAGGGCATGAATACCGGGAGGCAGGGATTACTGGTGGCCATTTTAGAAGGCTGCCTACCACAGCCAGGCCTGGTGGCTCATGCCTGTAATCCCAGCACTTTGGGAGGTCGAGGCGGGCGGATCATGAAATCAGGAGATGGAGATTATCCTGGCTAACACAGTGAAATCCCGTCTCTACTAAAAATACAACAAAACTAGCTGGGCGCAGTGGCGGGCGCCTGTAGTCCCAGCTACTCAGGAGGCTGAGGCAGGAGAATGGCGTGAGCCGAGATTGTGCCACTGCACTCCAGCCTGGGTGACAGAGCAAGACTCCGTTTCAGAAAAAAAGAAGGCTGCCTGCCACAATAAACATTTTCATGAGTGAGTAAATGAATGAAGCAAAGGAAACCTAGGAAGAATACTTTGTACTAGTAAGTCCTCCAGAATTATAGGTTGCAGAAATGGAAGCTGAATCGTAAAAGAAAAAGTTAATACCTAGAAAAGACTTCCTTTGGCTAAAACTAGGCATGGCTTATTCGTGAGTATACTATCTGTCCATCCATGTTGTAAAGAACTGTTTGGAAAATTGTTTTCTGTGAACTCTAAATCAAATAACATCTCTTACTACTACTGATTTCTTTTTTCTTTTCTTTTTTTTTTTTTTGTTTTTTAATTTTTGTTTTTTAGACAGGGTCTCACTTCATTGCCAAGGCTGGAGTGCATTGGTGCAATCATGCTCAGTGCAGCCTCAGCCTCCTGTGTTCAAGCGATTCTGCCACCTCAGCCTCCCAAGTAGCTGGGACTGCAGGCACGTGCCACCACATCTGGCTCATTTTTATATTTTTTGTAGAGATGGGGTTTCACCATGTTACCTAGGCTGGTCTCAAACTCCTGAGCTCAAATGATCTGCCCACCTCAATTTCTGTATTTAGAAAATGTAGACCTTCAGATTTGATGTTTCAGTCACTGGTTCCCAACTCTCATTGCACATTAATATTATTATTTTGAGATGGAATCTCTGTTGCTGAGGCTGCAGTGCATGGTGCCATCTCGGCTCACTAAAACCTCTGTCTCCTGGGTTCAAGCAATTCTCCTGCCTCAGCCTCCTTAGTAGCTGAGATTACCGGCTCACGCCACCACGCTCTGCTAATTTTTGTATTTTTAGTAGAGATGGGGTTTCACCACGTTGGCTAGGCTGATCTCGAACTCCTGACCTCAGGTGATTCGGCCGCTGTGGCCTCCCAGAGTGCTGGCCTTACAGGTGTCAGCCAACGCGCCCGGCCTCACTGCACGTTAGAATCACCTTGGATTCACAACCAGACCAAAAAGAGGATACTGGGCTCTATCCCAGTCTACATAAATCAAGTTCCTAAAGGTGGAGCCCAGACAAGTGTATTTTTTCTTTCTTTTTGAAAGAGAGAGGGTCTCACTTTGTTTCACAAGCTGGAGTGCAGAGGCACAATCATAGCTCAGTATAACCTCAAACTCCTGGCCTCAAGCCATCCTCCCTCCTCAGCCTTCTGAGTACGTAAGACTACAGGTGCGCACCACCACACCTGGCTAAAGGGGTATTTTTTTTTAAAGCTCCTCAGATGATTCCAGTATGTCGCCAGGGTGTTAGACTCTGATTTAAGTGGTTCTTAATAAAAGATTAGAATTATGCACCCTGTCTCTGGTTTAGTACAAATTGAAAGGGCAAATAATTTTATAAGCAAATTTTCTTCTTTTAGCATATATTTAGTGTCCAGTATGCGCATAACACTTTGAGGGTGAAAAAGAAATGTTAAGTAGTTTGAAAGTGTTGCTGACACATTGGACAGAAGTTTTTTTTTTTAATTTTAAAAAATAACGGAAATGGGAGCAAACTGTACTTGATATAGTTATATATGTATTTACAATGATTATTTGTCATTGTCTACATAGGCTGTAGTGTTTTAGAGATGGGAGAGACGACTATAATACTAGAGTAGATAAGGTTATTTGGAAAAGATGGAATCTGCAGTGGATTAGGAAAGGAAAGGTGAAATGTAATAATTTGCTTCACCTGGCAGATCCTGATTTAATCCTGTTTTATAGGCCATTAATTGCACAATAGGAGCAGCCAAGGAGATTTGAAAAATAACCTGTACCAGGCTTCATTCCTGGAGATTTTTTGTCCAATTGGTCTGGGTGGGGGCCCAATTATAGTAATTTTAAAAGGACTCCTTGTGATGCTAATGTGCAGCCAGGGTTGAAAACAAGTGCGATAGGATCACAGATCCCTGGAAATTTTTTAGTAGGATGGTTTAACATTCATTCATTTAAAAAATTAAATATTTATTTTTATTTATTGATACGTAATAGATGTACATATTTTTGGACATTAAGTATTTTTATGCGGTAGGCACAGGAGAAACAGCAGTGAACAAAATATAAGAGGAAAAATTCGCTGTTTACAATTGGGGGGTGGTAGGGAGCTTATATTCGAAATTCTGGTAAAAGAAAACAGATAATAAACTATTAATAATAATATGTAATGTAGTAGGTAGAGATAAGTGCTTTGAAGAAAAAAAAGCAAAGTAAGGAGGATAGAGTAGGGAGTGAAGTTGGAGAGTAGAGTGCTGTTTTGTGTCAGGTTAAGAAAGACTTCTCCTACACTTATGATCTGGCATTCATATGCAGTAAAAAAGGAAAAAAGTAAAAAGGAAGGCTTCTCTGACATTTGACATTTGAACAGAGACCCGGAAGAAGTGAGGTTAGTGGGCAGAGGAACAGCAGAGGAAACCCTTGGGCAGAAGTAGAAAGGTGTTGATGCAGCATGCTATGGACTCAATTGTTTCTCTCCAAAATTCACGTACTGAATGAAGCCCTCACCCCAATGTGACTGTATTTGGAGATAAGGCTTGTAGGAGGCAATTATGATTAAATGAAGTCATAAAAGTGGAGTCCTAATCCAGTAGGATTGGTGGCCTTGTAAGAAGAGGGAGAGGTTTGTCTGTCTCTCCCTGTGCGTGCACTGAGGAAAGGCCATGTGAGGACACAGTGAGAAGGTGGCCATCTGTAAGCCAGAAGGAAATGTAAGTAGAAGAGAGCCCTGAGTAGAAGCTGATCCCTACTGGACCTTGGTCTTGCGCTTTCCAGCCTCCAGAACTGTGGGGAAATAAATATCTGTTGTTTAAGCTACCTAGTCTATGGTATTTTGTTATGACAGCCCAAACAGACTAAGACACTGGAATAATGGGTTCCATATAGAAGAGTATAGAAGATCAGATAGGAAGAGTCTAAATCACATAGAGACTTGTGGACTAGAGCAAGAATTTTGGATTTTGTTGATTGCCATATACTCTGGTTGCCAATGTGTAACAAGAAAGGGGATTGGTTGGGTGGAGAGGAGGAGCCCGTTGGATGGTTTTAAGCAGAGGAATAATATAATTTGATTTACATTTGGAAGGATCACAGTGACTGCTTTGTGGGAGAGTGGCCTGTAGCAGAACAATTGAGGGATGTTATTTATTTATTTTTTGAGACAAAGTGTTGCTCTTGTTGCCCAGGCTGGAGTGCAATGGCGTGATCTCGGTTCACTGCAACCTCTGCCTCCCGGGTTCGATTCCCCTGCCTCAGTCTCCCGAGTAGCTGGGATTGCAGGCACCCGCCACCACGCCCAGCTAAATTTTTTTTGTATTTTTAGTAGAGACGGGGTTTTGCCATATTGGCCAGACTGGTCTCGAACTCCTAACCTCAGGTGATCCGCCCACCTTAGCCTCCCAAAGTGCTGGGATTACAGGCATGGGCCACCACACCTGGCCGGGATGTTAGTTATGAAGATGTTACAAGGGTGGTATCAGTGGAGGTGGTAAGAAAGTATTCAATTTTAGACTTATTTTGAAGGTGGGGATGAAAAGAATTTGATGGTGATTAGATGTGGGTATGAGAGGAAAAACGGAATAAATACTGCTTCTAAGTGTTTGGTCTAAGCAACTGGAGGAATGAAGTGCTATTTACTGAGATAAAAAGATTGTTGAAGAATGGAAGAGTGGGAGAAGGGAGAAATCAAGAGTATATTGTTGGCTGGGCATGGTGGCTTATGCCTGTAATCCCAGCACTTTGGGAGGCCGAGGCAGGAGGATCACTTGAGGCCAGAAGTTTGAGACCAGTCTGGCCAACATGGTGAAACCCCATCTCTACTTAAAATACAAAAATTAGCCGGCGTGATGGTACACTTCTGTAGTCCCAGCTACTCGTAGACATCCAGGTGGATTTTTTTTTTTTTTGACACAGAGTTACACTCTGTCACTTGCAACCTCTGCCTTCTGGGTTCAAATGATTCTCCTGCCTCAGCCTCCCAAGTAACTGGGATTACAGGCATGCACCACCACATTTGGCTAATTTTGTATTTTTAGTAGAGACGGAATTTTGCCATGTTGGCCAGGGTGGTCTTGAACTGCTGACCTCAAGTGATCCACCCACCTTGGCCTCCCAGAGTGCTGGGATTACAGGTGTGAGCCACCAAGCCTAGCCCCAAGGTGGATATGTTAAGTAGGCAGTTGGTTATTTAAGTCTGGAGTTTATGGGAGACATTGGTGCTGATAAAATTTTAGTATCAGAGTATAGATCAATTGTTTTCAACCTTTGAATACACATCCGCTTGGGAACTTTCAAAAAATTAGAGCCTACGGATCCTCATTTAAGTGGGACCTGGGTATTCCTGTGTTAATTTTTTTTTTTTTTTTTTTTTTTTTTGAGACAGAGTCTTGCTCTGTCGCCAGGCTGGAGTGTAGTGGTGCGATCTTGGCTCACTGCAACCTCTGCTTCCTGGGTTCAGGCAGTTCTCCTGTCTCAGCCTCCTGAGTAGCGCCACCACACCTGGCTAATTTTGTATTTTTAGTAGAGACAGTATTTCACCATGTTGGCCAGGATGGTCTCAGTCTTTTACCTCATGATCCGCCCACCTCGACCTCCCATAGTGCTGGGGTTAACAGGCGTGAGCCACTGTCCTCCCGTTTTAATTTGATTAGTGGTTAGGTTAAAAAAATTTAGACAGCTTTTTTTTTTTTGAGGTATAATTGATATACAGTAAACCACACATAAAACATGCAGTTTGTTAAGTTTTGACATATGAATATACCTGTGAAACTATCACCACAATCAAGAAAGCAGACATACATCCATTATTTTCCCGAGTTTCTTTGTGCCTGTTTTTAATTCCTCCCTCCTGTACCTATGCCCGTCCCATCTCTGGTCACTAGGCAATCACTGATCTGCTTTCTGTCACTATAAATTAGTTTGCATTTTCTAGAAATTTACGTAAATGAAATCATGCAGTGTGTATTTTTTTTTTTTTTTTTTTTTGTCCAATCTCGTTCACTCAGCATAATTCCTCTGGAGTGTCAGTAGTTCATTTCTTTGTGTTGCTCAGTAGTATTCCATTGTATGGATGTACCACAGTTTCTTTATCCATTCACCTGTTGATGAATATTTGGGTTATTTTCAGTTTCGGGCCATTACAAATGAAGTTGCTGTGAATATTTGTGTACAGGGTTTTGTATGGACATATATTTCCTTCTCTGAGTACATATCTTGAAATGGAAATGCCTGGATGTTATGGATCACATTGTTTTCATGTTTCAATATGAGGGGTTTATGTGTGCCTTTGAGGAAAATCTTGATGCATAGAAAATATTCAGGGACTACTTTCATTATTAATGTTCATTACTTTCAATGTCATAATCTAGTTTTTCCTTAAATGTTATTTTTACAAATATTATTCTATTTATAAAATTTAGCAAAATCTAACTTTTGTTTTCTAGGCATTGGTATTTTTAAAACACCATTGCAAGTGAAATCCAATGTGGAGCCACGGTTGAAAACCATTGTACAGATGATACTTAAAACTGAGGACTGAATGAGGTCACCAAGAGGAGTACTTTCAGCATGCATAAAAAAATCACCCTAGTTCTAGGGCAAGGCCTGAGAATTTGCATTTTTAAGAGGTACCTGGTATTGCTACTCTTCATTCGTTGACTACACTTTGAGTAGCACTGGTCTGGAGGGTTAGCGTAGGTAAGAGGTATCTAAAGACTCAGTACTGAGGCACTCTGAAGTTTAGAAATTTGGGAGACTGGAAGGGAATCAGTAAATGAAACTGTGAAAGAGTAGCCAGTGAGGCAGGAGAGAAATGTGAAGAGTGTGGTGTCCTAGAGGCTGAGTGAAAAAAGTTTTTCAGGAAGGGAAGGAGTGATAAACTCAGTGAAATGTTGCTGGAAAAGGCTGGGATGACTACAATTGACTCTTGGTAAAGTGATTATCAGTGACCTTGAAATAAATAATTTTGCTAGAGTGGAAGGACAAGAGCCTGACTAATGTGAGCCTGAGAGAGAGTGGGAAAAGTATAGAGTGAATATAGACACATTTTTTGAGGTGTCATGGAAAAGAAAACAGAAATGGGGCAGTGGGTAGACAAGGATGTGGACTCAGGAAAAAGTTTTTTTGTTTGTTTTTTTTTTTCCTTTTTGAGGTATGAATTATCATAATATGTTTGTATGCTGACAGGAATAACCTAGTAGAGAAGGAAATATTGTTTAAGCAGGAAACAAAGGAGGTCAGTGGCAGGAGTGTGTCCTGGAGAAAGGGATCCAGTGGGCAGAGAGATGGATGGTTTAAATAAGAGTAAGGGTAGTAGGGAAGTCAGACTGTGTCGGTACAGATGGAAGGTTGTGGACATTCTAATCAAATTGCTTCTCTTTTCTCTGTGAGATAAGAACTAAGGTCACCCCTTGATAAAACAGCATATGATAAAAGCAAGTTTTGTTCAGTGCTCTGTTCCCAGTACTTAGAACAGTAATTGGAATATTCAGTGGAACATAGTAAATGCTTAATAAATATTTGTTAAATAAATTAATGGAAGCAAGTGTAATCTTGGGTTGGAAAGGAGAAGGTGCTGTAGAAGTCTCCTGTTGGGTTAAGCTAGAGTAGTATTAGTGGGTATGATAAAGAGGAACAGTTGGAATAATATGAAAGAAAAATGGAAAGGACTTAAATGTTTAGTTGGTTAAGAGGAAGGGAAAGTTGAGAGTGACCTATTTGTAGTCTTGAAGATGGTCCTTAGTCTTTCAAATTAAGTGAAAAGCAAATGCCAAACTGTGATGTCATTTAATGATTTGAGAGGCTTTGCTGAAAACTTTAACCTAGTTTTTATAGAAATGATGTAAGTAATCTGTTTTGTCTGTGCTTACCAAGGACTATCTTAGTGTTTGCCAAGGAATCAAGTCTTCCTGCCACCACCTTCCAGGAGTTGGGGGAAAATTGTGTTCTGGTCTGCTGCATAAGTGTTTGCTGTTGAAAATTAAATACATATAGACCTTGGAACCTGGTTCATGACTATAGTCTTAGCTGCTTAAGAGGCTGAGATAGAAAGATCTCTTGAGCCCAGGAGTTTGAGGCTGCAGTGACTATGACTGTGCCATTGTACTGCAGTCTGAGTAATAGAGTGAGACCCCATCTCTAGTATTTAAGAGAATTTTTATTCCAGAGTCTCTCTCTCTCTCTTTACCTCTCTCTTATATCCATCTGCAGTTACTCCCCATTTCATTCCTTAATTTCCTAACCCTGAGCAACCACAGGTCTACTTCCTGTTTCTATGAATTTGCCTGTTTTAGACATTTTATATAAACAGAACCATGCGAGAATATGTGGTCTTTCATGACTGGTGTCTTTCACTTAGGATAATGCCATAGGCTCATCCATGTTGTAGTATCTGTCAATATTTCATTCCTTCTTATGGAGGAATAATATTTCATTTTACGAATGTACACCATATTTGATTTATCCATTCATCAGTTGGTAAACATTTGGGTTGCTTCCACTTTGGGGCTATTAAGGATAATGCTTCCGTGAACATTCATGTACACATTTTTGTGTGAACACGTGTTTTCATTTCTCTTGGGTATGTGCTTGATTAATTCACTCCTGTGCAGACTTCAGAATAGCACTTCTGCTATCTCTGGGCTTCTATATTTTTCAGAGCTTTTAAATGTGTTACCAATTAGGAATGTTGTAGCCCTTGTCCTAGTCGCTTAAAAAAATATTCAGGTCTCATGTTGGCTTACATAAAATTGTATGACATCTAAATTAATCCACCACTGTATCGCACATGCCTCAGTTGAAGCATATTTAAGAAGGCTGTAGCCCATCTGCTGATGGTACATGCTGTCATCGTGGCTTAGTAGCCAGGTAGATGGATGGATATAAGAGATTTCAAATTATAATAATTTATAATTTTGCCTTCTGTCCTTTATTATGATAAAAATGTAAGTGCTTACTAACTACTGTTAACGATGCAGCTTTAACTCAAAGTTCCTTGTATCTTTCTTTCAAGCTTCTAAATTATTTTAATTGAAGAGCTTCCCAAGATTCAAGGTGAATTTAAAGTTAAAAGATTGTCATTTGTAAGTACTTAACTGTGTGAATAAGGCTTTTCTCAGCATTGTACAACTAAATCAAATATAGAAAGAGCATAGAGCACTGGAAGAATAAAAAACAGATAGCATTAACATTGGAAATGTAGTTAGAGGCTGGTTTGTTAAGGAGCCTAAATACTTGTCTTTAAATTCTTTTTTTGTTTGAGACAGGGTCTCCCTCTGTGGAGGGTCATGGCTTACTGCAGCCTCGACCTCCAAGGTTCAGGTGATCCTCTCATCTCAGCCTCCTGGGTAGCTGGGACTACAGTCATGCACCACTACACCTGGCTAATTTTTTTTTTTTTTTTTTTCTGTAGAGATGGGGTTTCACTATGTTGCCTAGCTTGGTCTTGAACTCCTGAGCTCAAATAATCCACCTACCTCAGTTTTCCAAAGTGTTAGCATTACAGGTGTGAGCTGCCGTGCCCAGCCAGGTGTGAGATTTTTGTAATGAAAAAATGATCAGGAGTTATATACCCAGTTCTGGCAAGTGCTTAGTTGATTTTATTTTTAAAAGTAATTCTACAGGTAACATATTTCCCTCTTTTTTTTTTTTTTTAAAAAAAGAGATGGGGTCATACCACGTTGCCCAGGCTGAGATGCCAGTGGCTATTCACAGGTATGATCACAGTGCCCTCCAGCCCCTCTAACTCCTGGCCTCAAGTGATCCTCCTGCCTCAGCCTCCTGAGTGACTGGGACTACAGGCATGCACCACTATGCCCAGATAGTACATTATCTACTTTAAAATATTAGAATATTACAGATAAAACTAAACAGTTCCGGCTGGGTGTGGTGGCTCACACCTGTAATCCCAGCATTCTGGGAGGCCGAGGTGGGCAGATCACTTGAGGTGAGGAGTTGAGTGAGACCAGCCTGGGCAACATGGTGAAATCCCATCTCTACTAGAAATACAAAATTTGCCAGGTGTGGTGGTGCATGTCTGTAATCCCTGCTAGTCAGGAGGCCGAGGGAGGAGAATTGCTTGAACCCAGGAGACGGAGGTTGCAGTTAGCCAAGATCGTGCCACTGCACTCCAGCCTGGGAGACAGAGTGAAACTCTGTCTCAAAACAAAAACAAAAACAAGAAACTGAACAATTCCTGACCACTTATGTTGCTCTAGTGCTCTCTCCCACTTCCCACTATTCAACATTTAGAGCTGATATTAGGGGGAAGACAAGGAATATGTTTGTATTCTTGTTGAATACAAACATTATTCTTGAAGAATATGGGTAATAATGATACTATCAGAGAGTTGGATATACAGGCTAGAGTGCAGTGGCACAATCATGGCTCACTGCAGTCTCAACCTCCCAAGGCTCAGGTGATCCTTCTGTCCCTTACCCCCAGTAGTTGGGACTACAGGTGCTTTCCACCATGCCTAGCTAATTAATTTGTGTGTGTGTGTGTGTGTGTGTGTGTGTGTGTGTGTGTAGTTTTTTGTTTTGTTTTGTTTTGTTTTTTTTAGTAGAGACAGGGTTTCACCATATTGCCCAGGCAGGTCTTGAACTCCTGGGATCAAGTGATCTGCCCGCCTGAGCCTCTCAAAGTGCTGAGATTAAAGGCACGAGCCACCGCATCTGGCCACAGGTTTTCTATATAGAGGAAACAAATGGAACTCTTAGAGTGGATGAGCTCCCTGAAGCAGAATATAAGCCAGGAACCAACACAGATATCAAGCATTCTTTGTTATCATTAAGATATATAAGATAAATGAGCATGTTTTGAGATAAATTATTATTTTAAAAAGGGAAAGATGGAAGATTCAGAAGAGAAAAGTGCTATTTAATTCATTCAGCAAACATTTGTTGAATGCCTGTCAGGCTCTGAGCTTGTTACCAGTGTTTCAAAAATGGAAACTCACAATCCTTCAGGAGCTTGCAAGCATACCTACAATTATAGGATAATGTGACTGACTGACTTATCAAAAACACGTAACGTAGCCGGTCTGGCGGCTCATGCCTATAACCCCAGCACTTTGGGAGGCTGAGGCAGGAGGATTGCTTGAGCTCAGGAATTTGAGACTGGCCTGGGCCACGTTGTGAGACCCTTATCTCTACAAAAACCAAAAAAAAATTACCCAGGTGTGGCTCTGCGTGCCTGTGGTATCACACTTGGGAAGCTGAGGTGGGAGGATCGCTTGACCCCAGAAGGTGGAGGCTGTAGTGAGTTGTGATTATGCCACTGCACTCCAGCCTGGGGGACAGAGCAAGACTCTGTCTTAAAACCAAGAAAGGAGAGAGAAAAGGAAGGGAGGAAACACTTCTACTGTATATCTCTAACCCTGTTACTTCCTAAAATTTAGTCTTATAGCTAGCTCCACTACTCCAATAGTGTCATTATTACTGATATCCTTCAAGAATAACATTTGTATTCAACATGAAAAGAGAAGAAGTTGACTGGGCACGGTGGTTCACACCTGTAATCCCAGCACTTTGGGAGACTGAGGCAGGTGGATCTCTTGGGTCCAGGAGTTTGAGACGAGCTTGGGCAACATGGTGAAACCTGTCTCTACAAAAAATACAAAAATTAGCCTGGTGTGGTGATGCATGCCTGTAGTTCTAGCTGCTTGGGAGGCTGAGGAGGGAGGATTGCTTGAGCCCAGGAGGCAGAGGCTGCAGTGAGCTGAGATTGTGCCACTGCACTCCAGCCTGGGGGGCAGTGAGACTATGTCTCCGGAAAAAAAAAAAAAAAAAAAAAGTAAAGAGAAGAGATTAAGAACAGCATGAAGTAACCTCAACATTAAAGGGGCTGAAAGAGGAAGTACTAAGAGGAGCCAGTTTAGATATAAGACAACTGAGAAGGACCTACTTACTGGAGAAGGTAGGAAGAGGAGTAAGAAGAATCTTTGTAGCTGTGGTGCAGGAGAATGTTAAATATAAGTGTCATGATACACAGAGGTCAAATAAGATGAGGACTGAAAGGTGTCCTTTGGTTTTGGCAAACTTGGTGACCTTAGTGTGATTTCTTTAGTGGAGTGGAAAGAGGTTTGGAAAGGTAGAAGTGAAGGCAAGGACATAACTGAGAGAATAGCAGACATTTCCAAAATACTGAAAGAGGAGAAAGGAAGAGCAAGTAAACAAGGGATTAAGGGAGGAGTTTTTTCCATCTAGATGGGGGAGACTTCAGTGTATTTCTATGTCTGTGAAAGAAGTGTAGTGTTCTTATGATGGGAGGGGTGGTATGAGCCCCAGAATATTTACAACATTTTAAAAGGTAATAGTGAGTTTTTAAACTTACTAAATTAAAATATTAATACTAATTATAAATTTAATTAGAAAATGTTAAGTTTTTAAAAAATATTTAGGCAGGCCATCTCAACCAAATGACATGTAAATGTGCAAATATGCTCTTAGGTCTAGAGTTTGTTTAGTAGATTCTGCTTACTGTAACTACTTTGAGAATAGTGGCTTGTTTCTGTGAATGGAGTGTTCTTGTGTTTTTAAAGGAGAAATTGTGTTTAAAATTATTTTGATAGTTTTGGGGACGATAGCTAAATACCAGGTTAGAATCTTTATTTTCTGCAACGTAAGATAATCATTTTTTTGAAAAGAATTTAAGGAAGAAGCCAAGCCTCTTCAAACTAAATCACCCTGCTTAAATTTTATGACATAAAATTTCTTTCGGCTGGGTGTGGTGGCGCATGCCTATAATCCCAGCACTTTGGGAGGCTGAGGCAGGTGGATCACTTGAGGTAAGGAGTTCGAGACCAGCCTGAGCAACAGGGTGAAACCCCGTCTCTACTAAAAATACAAAAAAAAAAGTTAGCTGGGCATGGTGGTGCACACTTGTAATCCCAGCAACTAGGGAGGCTGAGACAGGAGAATCTCTTGAACCCAAGAGGCGGAGGTTGCAGTGAGCTGAGATCACGCCATTGCACTCCAGCCTGGGCAACAAAAGCAAAGCTCCATCTCAAAAAAAAAAGGAAAAAAAAAAAGATAATGCTGTCTTTCTTTTCTTGAGATAGATGTGATGGGAAGGTTTGTCAGGAATGTTGTGGGATTTATGTGAGACAAAAGTGTAACAGAATCCTAGACTTAAAAATATGCCATCAAGATATATGTGTATATTCATAAATATTATTTAAAGTATTTTATAACTTACAGTATATATATTTTTAACATTCATGATTTTATTTGACTTACCCAATAATCTTGGGATGCAGTCAGAGCTCAAGGTATGGAAACAAAGCCAGACGATGACTTGACTGTCTTGGACTGTAGCTGGGGACTATAGGCATGTGCCACCACTCTTGGCTAACTTTTTGTAGAGACAGGGTTTTGCCATGTTGCCCAGGCTGGTCTCAGACTCCTGGACTCAAGCTCTCTGCCCGCCTTAGCCTCCCAAAGTGCTGGGATTATAGACGTGAGCTATTGAGCCTGGCCAGAAATTTTCAACAGCTTTTTGTTTATTGAATTTCTGTTGTGTGCTACTTACGAATATTTTTCAACATTGAGCTAAGAACCAGAAATGGTAATTCTAATACGGTAGTATTTAAATAATTAGTTACAGGATATGTGTATTGTTTTAATAGGTAGATACACAAACAATTTTTCTTAAGTTCAACCCAATTTTAGTTTTTGAGTCCTTTTTCAAGTGGTTCCACTTACAGAATTGATACTTTATGTTTTATTCTTTCCTTGAGGTCTTCAAAGAAGGAGAACATTTATTTTTTGAAATTACCATATGGACCTTTTGGTCCCTTTTATATTTCTGTCGTATATAACGGGATCTTACTTATTTGATTTTTCCTATATCTTGAGATAGTTTGCTATATCATTCTAGGAACTATTTTATTTATTTTAATTTTACTTTAAGTTCTGGGATACATATGCAGAATGTGCAGGCTTGTTGCATGGATAGACATGTGTCATGGTGGTTTGCTGTACCTATCAACCCGTCATCTGGGTTTTAAACCCCTCATGCATTAGGTATTTGTCCTAATGCTTTCCCTCCCCTTGTCCCCCACCCCCCAGCAGGCCCCAGTGTGTGATGATCCCCTCCCTGTGTCCATGTGTTCTCATTGTTCAGCTCCCACTTGTGAAGAACATGCGGCGTTTGGTTTTCAGTTCCTAGGAACTATTTTATCTTTACTACTTAGTTATTTCCAACTGTATTTAAAAGAGACCAAAACAATAAGAAAGCAGAAAAATGGTGGAGTCATCTAGAAGGATAGTGCAATTTTGGAAAAAAAAAAAAACACTATTTTATCATCTTTCCAGAAAGTATAAAAGTGTAGAGACAGTATTTTTGTAGTGTTTGCCCTCCTTTTTCTTTTTTTTAAACTTTCATTGAACACATTTGAGAATTGAGAATTTTTCATTTTCTGCTCCTAATGACAGGAAGTTTACAAGATGTTTCAGTTATTAGATGAATCAGGGGATGGTGTAAAGCCAGTGATAGTGGCACCCAAAACTGTAGTGATGTTGAAATTGACCATATAAGGGAAATCTCAGACCATGAGTTGTCAGATGACAATATTCTTGATCATTTTTCTCAAACTCAATAATTGATAAGTGAACAAATATTTCTGAGCACAAAAAGTAAATGTGGTTTCTCATAGAAGTAGTCATTCAACAGAAAGGATTTTATCATGCAATATTTTGCAAAAAGAACTTGGAGCATCTTGTTTTGCTTTAGAGACGTGTGACAAAATTCTTTTTCTTCTATATTTGATGCAAAAATTTACTTGAGATAGTTCATTAGTGGACTGATGCTGAAGGTGGGTGTGTGTACCTCATCTACAAATGAAAATGGTAATTTTGAAGCAGAGAGAATGTCTGTCTCTTCCAGAAATTACGAGTTGTCAAGGGTTTCAAAAGTAAAGCGTCCTATGATACAAGTGCAAGAAGTGGTAGAAGTAAAGAAAAGCTAAAACCTATTAGAAATGTATTTGAGGCCAGGCGCAATGGCTCATGCCTGTAATCCCAGCACTTTGGGAGGCCGAGGCAGGCAGATCACCTGAGGCTGGGAGTTCAAGACCAACCTGGCCAACATGGGTGAAACCCCCTAAAAATACAAAAAATTACAAGCGTGTGGTGGCACACGCTTGTAATCCCAGCTACTTGGGAGGCTGAGGTAGGAGATTCGCTTGAAGCTAGGAGGCCAGATGTTGCATTGAGCCAAGATCATGCCACCACACTCCAGCCTGGGTGACTGTCTCATTCATAGATAGAGAGAGAGAAAGAGAGAGAGAGAGACAGAGAGAGAGAGAGAGAGAGATAGCATTTAAAACCAAGAATCAGTACTTAAAAGATGAACGTTTCTAGGATTAGGCCTGACAGTTGATGAGGAGTTAGTTACATTTGAAAAAAAAAATAAAACCTGGCCGGGCACGGTGGCTCACACCTGCAATCCCAGCACTTTGGGAGGCTGAGGTGGGCAGATCACAAGATCAGGAGATTGAGACCATCCTGGCTAACACAGTGAAACCCTGTCTCTACTAAAAATACAAAAAAAGAAAAAAAAACAAAAACAAAAAACTAGCCGGGCGTGGTGGTGGTTGCCTGTAGTCCCAGCTACTTGGGAGGCTGAGGCAGGAGAATGGCATGAACCCAGGAGGCGGAGCTTGCAGTGAGCTGAGATCATGCCACTGCACTCCAGCCTGACAGAGTGAGATGCTATCTCAAAAAAACAAAAACAAACAAAAAAACACCTTTTGGCCATTCGAGGTCTAGATAACTTCAAAACCAAGTTATTATGGAATAAGAAATTGGGTTTATTCTCTTTTAAAGTCTTAATAAAATGCTTAATGAAGTTGTTTCATTGTTCTCTTATTAAAAGGGTCCATTGTGATGTTTGTTTCCCCTGGTATACTGACCATTTAAACATGGACAGAAGTTATTTCTTCTCTGTCTATAATAACTCCTCCTTCTGTTTTCTCTAACACAACATACAGTTCTTTTGTTTTTAATTTTTAGTGCATGAGGGCAGGGCCTGTGTTTGTCTTGTTGATGGTTAATCTCCAGCACCTTACCTAGTGCCTGACACATGTAAATGTGCAATAAAATCTGTCGGACAAGTAGTTTCTTTCCTTTTTTTTGTTCCAGAAGACAGGGTCTCACTCTGTCACCCAGGCTGGAATGCGGTGGTGTGTGTGATTGTGGCTCACTGCAACCTCCACCTCCTGGGTTCAAGGGATTTTTCCACTTCAGCCTCCTACAGGCACGTACCACTATGCTTGGCCAATTTCTGTATTTTTTTGCAGAGGTGGAGTTTCACTATGTTGCCCAGGCTGGCCTCGAACTCTTGGACTCAAATGATCTGCCTGCCTTGGCCTCCCAAAGTGCTGGGATTACAGGCGTGAGCCACCACGCCTGGCCGTAAACAGGTGGTTTTTTATAAAATCTTTCCTTGGTTAGATTTTTGGGCTTTTGTTAGCCAGAGTATCAGCAGATTCACAGTAGGTTTGGATTTAGTCCAGCCCTTTTTATTCAATGAGATTTACCACGTTGCTTCAATTTGCCATATATTTTGGTGTTACTAAGCAGATTACTTCTTTCTGAAATTTGAGTTATGCTATCTCTTTTTAGTAAAGAATCAGTCTTTGTTTTTAATATTCGTTGTCTTTCTTTCCTTTCTTTCATCTTACCTGTCCAACATGACAAAGCTCAATTATGATGAAGTTGATCAAGCCTAAAATATTATTCCTATAATATTTAGCACATGGGATTTTTGTCAGTGGGGGTGGAAGGCAGACCATAGTTGAAAACTACATATATGAAGCCAACATACGTTGACCTCCTGCTCACACAGGTGGTCAGCTAGCCCCAAAAATATTTTGTCTTAATAAATAATGAAATGCTCCCCCTTTTCTTACATTATAGTAAATGAATAGACTGCCAAATTTTATACAGTCTATTTGGGCTGTCTATGAAAGATGCATAGGGATCCCCAAATTGGTGAATATCATAGCTGACAAATACAGTCTAATCATGGCATATGTTAATAAGTAGATGATGGACTGTAGTTGGCCAGTGGCTTAGTCAGTAGTCATTTATTAACTAGGCAACCATTTTGTGCACATCAACTCCTCATCATGGATCCTTTGGCAATTACTAAAAGTGTACTGTCAAAACCATGAATGATAAATCTGTGAACATAAAAAGGTATATTTTATAAATGATACTCTGTCCTTTATTTCCTGAGTTAACTATTTCCCACCTCTAAAATTTCCTCCTATCCTGATTTTTCTCATCAAATAGAAAAGGGATCATAAACCTTAAGATACCTGGAGATAGAAGGGCTTTCTTTTTAATAGGACGTGGAGTTGAGTGACTTATGACATTGTAAAAAGATCATCATAAACTGTGTTCCTCCTACCTTCAGTGAAAGCTCTTTAGCCCTACAGAGCAGCAGAGAACTTTAGTTGAATAATTAAACTATATTTGAATAATTAAACTTTATTTGAAAAATTAAACTACATTTATGTTTTATGCTGCTTTTCTCTCAAAATTCAACCAGATGAAATAATCCTAGAATTGAGGTACAAAATCGTAATCTTTAAGTGAAAATCAACCTTCACATTAAAGTAAGAATAAAAGTGGAATAGTTGTGTAGTATACATTTAGGAAAGCCTAGGATGAAAAGAGAACGATGTACTCAAGAACAGAAAAAAAGAACCACTACAGAAAATTTGTTGATGGTTAGAAAATAATAACAAACAACACTAGGTACAGAGATTACATGATCACTTATTAGACCACTAGTCTCACATTTTTACTTCTACTGTAGTGGTAGTACCTTTCTATTTCAGACTAATGCGAGTAATTGTTGTAAAATTCAAGTCTGAATTTCTTCAGTGACTTCTCATCACTTAAGAATAAAATCAGACTGCTTAGGTTTTAATCGTGGGATCCCTTCTTATCTATCCAACTTGGTTTTTTTTTCACTCTCTCTACTACTCTGCTCTCCATCTCAAACTTTATCCTATAGTAGTACCAGTATTCACCAGATATATTGCACTTCTTCATGCTTCTTTTTAAAGTGTGATCCCCAGAGACCTCAGCATAACTTGGAAACTAGTTAGAAATACAGTTTCTTGGACTCTACTTCAAGGCCTACTAAATCAGAAACCCTGAGGGTAGGCTAAGCAAGCTAAGCCTTTTAGGTGATTCTGATGTACCTTAAATTTGAAAACTGCCACCTTAACCCTTTTCTTTTTTTAACCTCAGCCAATAACTACCATACTGTCAATATCACTTTTATTTGTGTAACTCTTAATCTACATCTCAAACTCTATATCAGTCCTATTTTTTAAGCTGTATATTGGACATCTGTCCTGGATATCCTTTCAGTACTTCAGACTATCTAGGCCCTGAGCAAAATTCATTATCCATCTCCTGAAACCTACTTTACATACTGTTTCCTATTTTCTCTCAGCCTGGCAGCTTTGATTCTTAGATTGTACAATATTTTCTCATTATTTTTTATGTTGTCTTGCTGCAGAGGAACAGGGGGAAAAAAGATTTTTAAAAAACTGTACTAACCAAAAAAGGGTCAGGATTTTTCATGCAGTAAAGTTACTATTGTTTGTAGAGCCATCTGTTAAAATGTATTTTTATCTTACTTCTTCCCTCCTTCCCTCTGCCTCTTTCCTTGCTGTATCCTTCTTTCTCTCTCAAGAACTTAGAGACTGTATTTTGAATCTTAACCTCAGTTGTGCAAGTTCTGTGGTAAAGGTGGACAGGTGAAAGCTTGTACCAGCATCAGATGTTGAAGCCAGGCAACATTTCAGATATCCCTGAACAGTTCTTACAGTAGGTTCTCAATAAATACTTTCTAAATGAGTAAGTTAGCAAGTAGATGAGTCTCAAAGGACTGGGTAGATTTCCAGGGTCAAAAGAGCATAGTGAGAGTGTGGCTGGAGATGTAAGAAACTTAAAGGATTTAAGCAATAAGGAGTGAGAAATTTTGATGGTAAATGTTTATTAAATGAATAAATGAAAAGCTTTAAAAAACAGATAGCCATTGTCACAAATGGTTAGGTATTTCCTTCTCTGAAGGAGGAGGGATAAATTATTATTTCAGTGTAAACTTTGAAGTTTGATTTTTAGAATTCATGTTTATATGGGTACATCCCATTTAGTTTGATATACATTTAAAATAATTTCTTATGTTGATTTATGTAACAGTATTCTAACGTTTGAACATATATCTTAGAATATAAATTTTAACTGTTATAGTTTGTTCTGTTTTTGTTGAACAGGATAAACAATGATACATACTTGAAAGTTATTGTATTATTAATTTGTTTTCATAATGTGAGATATTCTCTCACAAAGCACTTATGTTTTAAGTTATAATTTAAAATACCTTTCTTTTTAACATGCACACAGGAAACCTCGACCTGTCTCCCAGTTGGTTGCACAGCAGGTTACTCAGCAGTTTGTGCCTCCTACACAGTCAAAGAAAGAGAAAAAAGATAAAGTAGAAAAAGAAAAAAATGAAAAAGAAACAACTAGCAAAAAGAATAGCCATAAGAAAACCAGGTAAATTTGAAGAGTGTTTTATGACATTTTTGAAATAATAAAACCATTTAATTTTTTAACCATTGATATACTAATACACACAAAGTGGAAGTAAAATATTTGGTTTCCTTTATTTTAAGGTATCAGAAAAGGTTTTACTGAGTTTGAAAGATACATTGGAAATTAAACACAGAAGCCACAAATACAAGCTTAAATGTGGTGATGCTTTTTTCTTTGTACTAGATTGGAAGACATTGTGTCTGGGTGTTTTGTTTTGTTTTGTTTTTCCCTTAAGAAGAGCTGTTTGAACCAGGAGTGGTTTTCAAAATACTGAACAGATAATTGCATGGGTTTTAACCTATCAAAATGGTCATGTGTTCAGTCAGAACAATCATGATACCCTTATTAGTGTGTGTCAGTGGAGTAACAATCTTCCTTGCATGTAGCTCAACCTTAGTTTTTATCACCTTCCTCCATGGTGCAGCTATTTCATTGTTGTCTAAAACATCTATTTTAATAAAATTAATAAGCTGTCTGCAAAATTATGATACAGCTATAGAAGCACAAGTTCTACTTCTAGGCTGTCCCAGTTTTTGGTCGCATTGAAGAATATTCATGAGTGATTGGTTTGATTAATGTTAATGAGTTGAAACATTTTACGATGTTTTTGTGGCTGGTTACACATAAATTGCTTTAAATATGTGTATTCGTTTTGTTACTTTCACCTACTTTTAGTATTTATTATATGCTCAGAAATTTGGTAGAGGGAAAAGCTAGTTTAAAATTTCATTTTTTTTATGTTTAGACCAAGATTGAAAAATGTGGATCGGAGTAGTGCTCAGCATTTGGAAGTTACCGTTGGAGATCTGACAGTCATTATTACAGACTTTAAGGAGAAAACAAAGTCACCACCTGCATCTAGTGCTGCTTCTGCAGATCAACACAGTCAAAGCGGCTCTAGCTCTGATAACACAGAGAGAGGAATGTCCAGGTCATCTTCACCCAGAGGAGAAGCCTCATCATTGAATGGAGAATCTCATTAAAGTTTATTTTCTCCAGTTTCTTAGTCACTTCTGTCCTACCATGCAAATACACAGATTATGCCAAGAGGTACCACATTTTCATGACAAATACATTCATGCACAATTCATAATTTGAGTTTTACATAAAATAGAAATTTGTTAGAATTTGTTAGATTTTATTGCAACTATGCCTACCAAACATTTCCAGACTTAACATTTTGGTCTCTGCAGTTAAGTGCCATGAAAATGTGGTTGAATTATTCATTATGCAGTGTTACTGGTAAGTGTATTTTCACTTTTAGTTTAGTGAATTCTAACACATAATTCTTGAATTCTCTACTATTGGCATGTAACGAATTTAAATTTTTTATAACATAGTGCAAGCTGCCTAAATATGTATTATTTGAAAATTGTGAAACAGATAGTTATATGTATACAAGTCAAAGATCAACTTAACTATTGCTGCAACAGGTTTTTCTTAATGGTTATCCTCTTAAATACACCTGCTGGTACTTGGTGTGGTTAAATAGGAAAATTGTTATTAAATAAAGAATTTGTATGAACCTTTGCCAATGTTTTTGACACGTTTTACTAATTATTGTTCCTGAATTTGTTTCTGGCTTTATCCATTTGTTGAGGTTTTTTTGTTTGCTTATTTTTCAAAACATTCATTTATTGTAATGTTTACTAGCAGACTAGTAAACAATAAAGCATTGATTATTTAGCTTTATAATTCAGGTTTAGTGCTATTGTCATTGAACACTGGTATTTTCTGTATCATATAAAACATTAAAATTCAAATAATTATAAGCATTTGGCAAAAACGAGAAAAGAAACTTGCCATATTTTACAAGCTGCAATTTTAGAAAAGCTTTAACTTAATGATAGTTTTATCACTGTTTTCTTGTCCCAAACTTATCCAGGGCCATACATGCATGAATCTAATTAAAACAGAAATGGGAATTGTTGCACAGAAATGGGAAATAGCTAATTTTAAATCAGTCTAATTGGCCTCTTACTAAATATAACAATTCTTATGAAAATCATAGTACCCTATTTTCAGACACAACTACCAGTTTACACATTTCTCAGTATCCTGAAAGGAAAAAAGTATAGCCCCACTTATACTATGTAAAATTACCAATAAAATATTTTTATGACTACAGATTTTGCCTTTTTGTTTATGACTATTAAAGTGTTTTATTTAGTATTTAGAATTTCAACCTGGAAACCACACAGTACTTAAATTCTCCTGGGGTCTCCTGCTTTCTCTTAACCATTTGCTTAATATATATCTACCTATAGGAGACTTTTGAATTGTAAATGGACTTAAAAATAGAATGTGGATACAAAATATCACATAAGACATCATGATAACATTTGAAGAAAAAAATAAAACTGTAGACCCTAACAGTTGTGATATTTGGTGGTTTCGTGTGGTAATGTAATTTTCTGTTTAATTACAGTACTTTTTACAGGCACAGTGGTACTGTCTTTTTTGTAAGATGCTAGTTGTGAAATACAATTGCATACAGTAAAAGTCTGTGATTAAAACATTTATATACCTCATTCTTTAGTGTTGTTAAATGAAAAATTAAAATTTGTGTTTGTTATAAGATACGTTCAGTGGAATACCAACTAACCAGATATGTTCCTTTAAAACACGATATTTTTGTCTTATTCTGTTTTTAACATGTTTCAAATGTTTTATATATTCATTTTTGGACAGAGTAAAAATTTAAAAATGTTAATAGGGAAAATATTTAATTTTTAAGTCAAAAACTATACTTTAAAGGCATTACATCTATGATCAAATACTTTCAGAATGTATTTTAAATGAGCTGCAAGAGAGAAAAATCTGACAGGAGATGGGATTTTACCTGAATGGAGCATACTCATATTTCTACATAGGTGGATAGATACTCATCTTTCTACATAGGCAGGAACACAGTGTAGCATGGAGATTAAGCATGCTAACTGACACCTCATGTTTGAATCCTGTTGTAGAATGGAAATGAGCTTAAATTACCCAAGCTTACTTTCCATCTATAAAACAGGGTTAATGGTAATCACATCTAATTTATAGGGTTGTTGGGAGGATTAAGTCAATCCATGTAAAATTCTTAATTATCTGACACATACTGGTCACTCGGTAAATGTGAGCTTTTACTATTGTTATAGGTAAAATCCTATTACAAAAATACAAAAATATTTTTTGTAACAATTATTTTCATGCCCTCTTGGATGACATGAAGTAATAGTGTTTTATAGATTTCACTAAATTTTCAGTATAATACCAGATGTTTTCTCTGGACGCAGAAAGACCATCTTTCCATAATTAAAGAACCTGGTGGGTGTGCACTATGAGATTGAAGAAATGAATTAAGTCGACTAGTTTGAAAGTGTTTTATTAATCAACCTGCCTTTGTTTCACCCTACCTCAAATACTCTTCCACACCAGGAAAACAAACGCAAATTCCATATATAGAACTGATGTTAAAATATGCAGAAAGATTCAGAACCTAGGTTTAGGGTACATATTTTGCTCTGTTTCATGAACTTACAAGGTGGGTTGAGCACTGGGTTCCTTAAGCCAAATTCCATACAAAAAGAACTTGGGTGTTTTCCAGCATTTATTACTTTACTTTGCTATAAGTAAGAGTGAAGATCCCGGGTGCGATGGCTCATGCCAATAATCCCAGCACTTTGGGCTGAAGCGGGCAGATATTTTGAGCCCAGGGCCAGCCTGGGCAACATGGTGAAAGCTCATCTCTATAAAATATATATATATGTGTGTGTGTGTGTGTGTATTTGAAAAGTGAATATACTTTGAGGCAGAAGAATAATCTTAAAACCTTTTGTATTATACAATAGAAATAGTTAAAGGTTTTATTTTTATTAAATGCTTTCCTAAAATGATAGTGGATAATAGACAAAGCGAAACATTTAAAAAGGAAGAGAAACTTCAGCCTTTCTACGTTGGTAGCATGTTTATTAACTTTTAAAGATCCTTATAGCCTAAAAGAATGTAGCCTCCGCATATTACATGCATTAATGGTAGCTGGTCTAGAAGTTTTTGTTTCCACTGAGGCTTTCCCCACGTGCTTTTTTAAACTTCCTACTATGGTTTGGATATGGTTTGTCCTCACCAAGATTCATGCTGAGGCCTGAGTCCCCAGTTTGATTGTGTTGGTAGGTGGTGCCTTTAAGAGATGATTAGGTCATTGCGATGGATTAAGGGCTTTCTCATGAGGCTCAGTTAGTTCTGGAATGGATTCACTCTTGCAGGAATGGATGAATTCTCACAAGAGTGGGTTGTTACAAAGTGAGGATGCTTCTTGTGTTCTGTTCTCTTTGCCCTCCTCAGTTCACCATCTGCTTTCCACCATGAGTTGAAGCAGCATGAGGCCCTCATCAGATGGCCTGCCTGATCTTCGACTCCTTAGCCTTTGCAAGCATGAGCCAAAATAAATCTCTTTTCTTTACAAATTGCCCAGTCTCAGGTATTCTGTTATAGCAAAAAAAAAAAAAAAAAGTGGATTGAGATACTTTTTTGCTCTGCAACTTACCTCTTTTCCAGAATCTTTTAAGGACTCGATGTAGGAACTGAGCTATTTAGTAAGTCATTAGCAGAAGTTTCCGCACAGTATTTTGAAAATTAAGTGAAAACAGAAAAGTGAGTGCGTATATAAGGAAAATAATAGTAAAAAAGCACTTTGACTTCTTAGTACTCACCCTCTCCTGTATATCTCCAGGCACCTTCAGTTGTCTGGAACAAAGAATGTAGGAAAAACTGAAGAAGTTCAGAACAGTTACCAATGACAAAAATCACTGATTAGAATAAAAAGACAAGGTTACGGAATATGTGTTGTTACTGATCATCTTTCAAAAGCAGAAGGAAAAGAATGCCCTCCCTGGCTACTGACGGTGATGAAAAGTAAGCCCCACTCCTATCACAGGCAATGAAGGACAGGGATGGAAAAAAAAAGTGAAGAAGAAGGGGAAAAAGCAAAGTTGTGAAAAAAATTAGAAAAGGGGACACTGGGATTCAGTCTGGATAATGGTAGAATCACTAGGAAGGGAAAGAACAAATAGAACTTAACAGCACATCAGTCTCTGGTGACATTTTAAAAACATGATAAAGCATCTTCATGATGTCTCTGTCATTAGCTAAAGTTTAGCTTGTGTTTAGTAGACTATTTACTAAGACAGCAGTATGTGTAATACAGAATGATGTTCATCAAAACCAGTTCGCTTTAGGAAACTGTCACAGAGAAGTTTTACCTTGAATTACAAGATAATTCCAGACCCACTAAACCTGTGTGTATTATTTCCACTTCTCAGGAATTCCAGTTGGGGAAGTATCTATTTCACTGGGTCTTTGCCCCAAAAAGTTCCCCCAGGGGTTTATTCTTACAACTTTAAGTTTTTTGTTTTTTGTTTTTTAAATATTATTTGGTGTGATTTACACTAGATATATGTGGCCATTTATAAGAACAAAAGAAAATTATTAATTACTTTCCTGAATGCACATCCCTACCAGCCCAGATAATTTAAATGTTAAGTATGTAATGTGCAGTTGACCCTTGAACAACATAGGTTTTAACTGCGTGGGTGCACTTACACATGGATTTTCTTCCAACTCTGCCACGTTGAAGACAGCAAAATCAACCATTCCTCTTTTTCCTCAGCCTACTCAATACGAAGACTATGAAGACGAAGACCTTTATGATGATCAACTTCCACTTAATGAATAGTAAATATATTTTTCCTTCCTAATGATTTAACAATTTCTCTAGCTTACTTTATTGAAGAATACAGTATATAATACATATACAAAATATGTGTTAATCAACTGTTTATGTTATCAGTAAGGCTTCTGGTCAACAGTAGGCTTTTAGTAGTTACGTTTTGGGGAGTCAAAAGTTGTATGCGAGTTTCTGACTGCTTGAGGGTTGGTGTCTCTAACCGCCACATGTTTAAAGGTCAACTGAATTAGGCTTTGTGCTTAGCCAGTGCAGATATTCCTGTCTTTATGGAATGGTCTAATTCTGGAGCACATGAAATGCCATAAGACTAAATACTTCAATGGAAAAAATCAAGTAGCTATCTGGAAGGCTTCAGTGCTCTGGGACATGTTTCACATTCTTAGTCTCCCCTGTTGGTGGGAATTACGGACTGTAATAGCTCTCTCACTGTTGTAATACAGCATTTTGTTGACTTTGGTTTTATTTACATCAGTGTTATTTAATTCAGTGAACACTTATTGAGTATTTGGTGAACACTTATTGAATACATAATAAGATGTGGAATGCACATCTTAGAGACTGTAAATTACAGTGCTGTAACTATAATAATAAAAACATGTATGAGATACGAGAGAGTGCTTGTTACCCATTTGTTTCTAGAAAATTCACCTAGGCTTAAGTATCTACTACAAGTCCACATTGAAAATGTTAGGGCCTCATCTTGATGTTTGAAGCTGATAACGTTGGGTGTCACCAGTAGTTTTAGTCAACTCTTGTTTTATTTACTCTAGCTTGAATTTTCAAAAGTTTAAGACTTTAAGCCATGTAAAGTGAGATAATTTATCATTTTCCTGCACTAATTTTTTAAAATCACACAACAACTGAATGAGGTCTGCTATGTCATTTTTGTAGATGAAGAAGCATATTACATCAGTCTGTCCAAAAGAAATTTTATTCAGATTTATTTCAGAAAGAGCTTTGCTTCACCTGAGAAATTGCCTTTTCCTTATGGACAAAGCAGATTATGAATTGCCCGAAATTTTTGCTGTAGTTGTGAGAAATCTCCTATTAAAATTGGGTTCAGGCTGGGTGCGGTGGCTCACACCTATAATCCCAGCACTCTGGGAGGCCGAGGTGGGCAGATCACCTGAATGAGGTCAGGCTGGTTCAAGACCAGCCTGGCCAATATGGTGAAACCCCGTCTCTACTAAAAATACAAAAAATTAGCTGGCCATAGTGGCAGGCGCCTGTAATCCCAGCTACTTGGGAGACTGAGGCAGGAGAATTGCTTGAAACCAGGAGCTGGAGGTGGCAGTGAGCAGAGATCCTACCCCTGCACTCCAGCCTGGGTGACAGAGCGAGACTCCGTCTAAAAAAAAAAAAAAAAAAAAATTGAGTTCAGTTTTAATAATTATGTGGGCTTGGTTGTCTGCTTATCTGTATTCTAATGTTTTAGTATTTTTCTGTCAAAGGAAAAAGATTTAATATAAAGATTCAAGCTTCACATCATGACAAATAATAAATTGTGAAATATAATTTTTTCTTCTTCTTCTTGTATTTTTTATAAATATTGGGTTTCCCAACATTTCCCTGGCTGGTCTTGAAATCCTGGGCTCAAGCCATCCTCTTGCATTGGCCTCCTAAAGTTTTTGGGATTATAGGTGTGAGCCACGGAGCCTGGTGGTTACTCTTTTTCTATTTTAATCTAATTTCTTATTCTTGATCTTTTTTGTATTTTTCCAGAGTTTGATGTTTATCTACTTGTTTTTCTTTTGTTCTTATAAATGGCCACAAATCCTAGTGTAAATCAGGCCAAATAGTATTTTTTTTAAAAAATTCTTTATTTCAAGTTGTAAGAATAAACTCAGAGGGAACTTTTTGGGGCAAGGACCCAGTGAGATACATACCTCCCCAGCTGGAATTCCTGAGGAGTGGAAATACTACATACAGTTTTAGTAGGTCTTGAGATTACATCTAGATTTAAATTGGCTGACCTACCTGGAAGAAGGGAGTTTGGATGAAAGCTACCACCTCATCATAATTTTTCTAATCTTTTAGCAAGAAAATTCAGAAACAAAACTCGAAACCAAGATTTATTAACTTAGATTTTATGGATATTATTTTCATTATCCTCTTTTAATTCATAATAATGCCAACAAGAAAATGGTCCTGTGTTTACTTTTGGAGTCAGCAAGAATGGGAAGAGTTGGAAGATTATAAAACTAGTTTGGGAGAAGACTTCTAAAGGACAAACAAAATGACAGTGTACACATTTTGTTTTTTAATTTTTAATTTTTGTGGGTACATAGGAGGTGTATATATTTACAGGGTACATGAGATGTTTTGATATGTAATGCATAATAATCACATCATGGAGATTGGAGTATCCATCTCCTCAAGCATTTATCCTTTGTGTTACTGACAATCCAATTATACTCCTTTAGTTATTTTTAAATGTACAATTATGTTATCAAATAGAAGGTCTTATTCTATTTTTTTTTTGTACTCATTAACTTCCTCCCCACCCCCGCCACCTACCCTTCCCAGCCTCTAGTAACCATCCTTCTACTGTGTCTCCATGAGTTTAACCGTTTTAATTGTTAGATCCCACAAATAAGTGAGAACATGGGATTTTTGTCTTTCTGACCCTGGCTTATTTCACTTAACATAACGATCTCCAGTTCCATCCATGTTGTTGCAAATGACTGGATCTCATTTTTTTTATGGCTAAATAGTACTCCATTGTTTGTATGTACCACATTTCCTTTATCCAATCATCTATTGATGGACATTTACATTGCTTCCAAATCTTAGCTATTGTAAACAGTGCTGTAATAAACACGGGAGTACAGATATCTCTTCAATATACTGATTTCCTTTCTTTTGGGTATATACCCAGCAGTGGGATTGCTGGATCCTATGGTAGCTCGATTTTTAGTTTTTTGAGGAACCTCCAAACTGTTCTCCATAGTGGTTGTACTAATTTACATTCCCATCAACAATGTACAACGGTTCCCTCTTCTCCACATCCTTGCCAGCATTTGTTACTGCCTGTTTTTTGGATATAAGCCATTTTAATTGGGGTGAGATGATACCTCATTGTAGTTTTGATTTGCATTTCTCTGATGATCAATGATGTTGAGCACCTTTTCATATGCCCATTTGCCATTTGTACATCTTCTTTTGAGAAATGTGTATTCAAACATTTGGCCTATATTTTGATTGAATTATTAGATTTTTTTTTCTTACAGAGTGTTGCTTGAGCTCCTTATGTATTCTGGTTATGAATCCCTGGTCAGAGGTGTGGGTTGCAAATATTTTCTCCAATTCTGTGGGTTTCCTCATGTTGTTGAGTGTTTCCTTTGCTGTGCAGAAGCTTTTCAACTTGATATGATTCCATTTGTCCATTTTTGCTTTGGTTGCCTGTGCTTATGGGGTGTTACTCAAGAAATTTTTCCCCAGACTAAGGTCCTGGAGATTTCCCCCCATGTTTTCTTTTACTAATTTCATAATGTGAGTCTTAAAGTTAAGTCTTTAATCCAGTTTGATTTGATTTCTGTATACGGTGAGAGATAGGGGTCTAGTTTCATTCTTCTGCATATGGATATCCAGTTTTCCCAGCACGATTTATTGAAGAGATTGTCTTTTTCAGTGTATATTCTTGGCACTTTTGTCAAATATGAATTCATTGTAGGTGTGTGGACTTTTTTCTGGGTTCTCTATTATTTTCTATTAATTTTTTTTGGAGACAGAATCTCACTGTGTCACCCAGACTAGAGTGCAGTGGTGCAGTCTTGGCTCACTGCAACCTCCACCTCCTGGGTTCAAGAATTCTCATGCCTCAACCTCCTGAGTAGCTGGGATTACAGGTGTGCACCATCACACCCAGCTAATTTTTGTACATTTAGTAGAGACGGGTTTCGTCATGTTGGCCAGGTTGGTCTCTAACTCCTGGCCTCAAGTGATCCACCTGCCTTGGCCTCCCAAAGTGCTGGGATTACAGGTGTGAGCCACTGAGCCTGGCTTCTGGGTTCTATTCATTGATTTGTGTGTCTAATTTTATGCCAGTACCATGCTGTTTGGTTACTATAGCTCTGTAGTACAATTTGAAGTCAGGTAATGTGATTCCTCTAGTTTTGTTCTTTTTGCTTATTAGGACAGCTTTGGTTATTCTGTGTCTTTTGTGATTCCATATAAATTTTAGGATTGTTATTTATATTTCTGTGAAGAATGTCATTGGTATTCTGATAGAGATTGCATTGAATCTGCATATTTCTTTGGGTAGGTAGTATGAACATTCTAACAATATGATTTTTCTAATCCATTAACTTGGAATCTCTTCATTTTTTTGTGTGTCCTCTAAATTTCTTTCATCAATGTTTTATAGTTTTCATTGCAGAGATCCTTCACTTCTTTGTTTAATTCCTAGATATTTAATTTTATTTGTGGCTCTTTTAATTGGGATTACTTTTGTTATTTTTCAGATTGTTCACTTTTGGTATATTGAAATGCTACTGATTTTTGTATGTTGATTTTTTATCCTGAAACTTTAGTGAATTTGTTTATCAGTTTTAATAGTTTTCTGGTGGAGTCTTTAGGTTTTTCCAAATATAAGATTATAATTATCTGCAAACAAGGATAATTCAACTTCTGTTCCAATTTGGATGCCCTTTATTTATTTCTCTTGTCTGATTGCTCTAGCTGGACTTCCAGTAGTATGTTGAATAACAGTGGTGAAAGTGGGTGGTGTTGAATGCATTTTTAAAAAGAAACTAGGTTGAGTTCCCAGAAGAAAAGAGCAGTGATCTGGCCTTAGCCTAAGAGGTAGTTTTTGGTTTTTATTTATTTATTTATTTTTAGATGGAGTCTTGTTCTGTTGCCAGGCTGGAGTGCAGTGGCGCGATCTCTGCTCACTGCAACCTCCACCTCCCGGGTTCACGGGATCCTCCTGCCTCACCCTCCAGAGTAGCTGGGACTACAGGCGCGTGCCATCACACCCAGCTAATTTTTGTATTTTTAGTAGGGACAGGGTTTCACCATGTTCGCCAGGATGGTTTCAATCTCCTGACCTGTGATCCGCCTGCCTCGGTGTCCCAAAGTGCTGGATTTTTTGGTATTTAATAAGGGAAAATTTAAAACGCCTATGTTTTCTAGCACAGAATAAGATAAATAATTTAAGGAACACTTTCACTTAATTGGAAAAGAGAGCAAAAAATAATATTTATTAAAAATAAAATATATAAATGTAAAAATAAAAGAAACCAAACATAACAGGATTACCTAGTGATGTAATTTCTGTATAGAAAGGAATATGAGGGAACAATAAGAATTCTGAGTTCAGCCAAGCTTCAGACAGAAGTGTGATAGTAGCAGAATTCTTAATTATTTTCAGTCTTCAATTTTTGGGAACGTGGGTCAAAAGAGTCTTGAAACCCTCCCTCCCTCCCTTCCTTCCTTCCTTCTTTTTTCCTCCTTTCCTTTCCTTTCTTCCTTCCTTTCTTCCTATGCTTATTTCCTTTTTAAAGTTTAAAAAATTTTTTGGGGGGTACATAGTATGTGTATATATTTACAGGGTACATAAGATGTTTTGATAAAGGCAGGCAATGCAAAATAATCACATCATGGAGAATAGGGTATCCATTCCTTCAAGCATTTATCCTCTGTGTTACAAACAATTCAATTACATACACTTTTAGTTATTTTTAAAATGTACCATTATGCTATTGAGTATAGTCACCCTGTTGTGCTATCAAATAGTAGGTCTGTTCTTTAATATAATTATGAGCCTTGACTTATCACAATAATTTGCATATGGGTGTTTTCTTATTTTTATATATTTTTTATTTTTTGAGATGGCTTTTCGCTCTTGTTGCCCAGGATGGAGTGCAGTGGCGCAATCTCAGCTCACTGTAACCTCTGCCTCCAGGGTTCAAGTGATTCTCCTGCCCCAGCCTCCCAAGTAGCTGGGATTACAGGCATGCACCACCATGCCTGGCTAATTTTGTATTTTTAGTAGAGACAGGGTTTTACTATGTTGGTCAGGCTGGTCTCAAACTCTTGACCTCAGGTGATCCACCCACCTCGGCTTCCCAAAGTGCTGGGATTACAGGCATGAGCCACACACCTGGCCTATGAGTGTTTTAATTCAAAATTTCCTCGTGACTAAATTTCCCTACAAATCTAGCTTTATATTTTACTGACTTTTTTTTTTGAGACGGAGTCTCACTGTCACCCAGGCTGGCATTCAGTGGTGCGATTTTAGCTCACTGCAACCTCCACCTCCTGGGCCCAAGTGATCCTCCCATTTCAGCCTCCCACGTAGCTGGGACCACAAATGCACAGCACCATGCCCAGCTAATTTTTGTATTTTTTGTAGAGATGGGTTTTCACCATGTTGCCCAGGCTCATCTTGAACTCCTGAGCTCAAGTGACCTTCCTGCCTTGGCCTCCCAAAGTGCTGGGATTACAGGCATGAGCCATTGCGCCTGGCCGTTACTATTTTTTTTTTTAAAATAATATATTTTGTTTTACTAATTGGTATGCAGGGTTCTTGAAGTTTGAACCAGGGAGAAACAGAGGGTTGTCCAGAGGATATTCCTTGCTCTCTTTCCCACCTAGCCCACTCTACACTTTCCCTACCTTGTAGATGGAAATGTCAGCGAAATTCTGGTATCATATAGGAGGTTAAGACATCCTCATGAATTGGCTTTCCACCGCTTCTTTTTTTTTTTCAATTTAAATTATTTATTTATTCTTAATCTTTCACTACTACTTTTTCTACTCTTGTGGCCTGTAGCAACGTGTTTTTGAGAATGAAGAGCATCACTTTACTCTTTCATTCTTCCCCGACTCTTTCCCTAGAGTTACTCCTCTGAATGAACACATGAGATTTTTGTTCAAACTAAACATTATTTTCCAACTTTTCCTCCAGTCCAACAAAATCTCCAGGAATCCGACTGTGGAAAATCGGGAAATACACTAGAAGACCACTAGGGGAGAGAATGAATTTTACTTTTAGCCTGAGTTTCTGAATCTTTGTGCTCTGCTACTAATCTGACTTATATTTCACTGATTGTAAATTTTATTTTAGACTCCAAGACCAGTATGAAAGATTTTCATATAACATTGGTTCCCTTTTTGCTTTCAATTTGAATTTGTACCACTCCATTTAGTGCTTATTTGTTCCCAGTGAGATAGCATGGTGTAATGGAAAAGAACAAGAAATAGAAACCTTAGAGGATTTCTATTTGAATTTTGGATCTTATTATTAACCATGTGGTAAATGAATATCTCCGAATTTCAGGCTGTTTGCTTTTTGAGGGGAAGTTGTTTTTTATTTTTAAATTTTTCTTACTATCTGTGGTCATCAGGCTCGTTGTTTATTTAAAAGAATAGAATAACATCTCCTACTTCATAGCAATGTTATAAAGATTAAATTAAACATTTATTTATTTATTTGTAGAAAGAGGGGTCTCATTATATTACCCAAGCTGTTTTTGATCTCCTGGCCTCAAGCAATCCTCCCAGCTCTTCCTCCCAAAGCGCTGGGATTACAGGTGTGAGCCACTGTGCCCAGCCAAGGATTAAATTCCATTGTGCATAGACCTTTATAAAATGGAAGTCATGCAAAAAGGTTTTTTTTTTCCCTGCAAAAAGTTTTTGAATTTTACTCCGAAAAGGTGTAGTGGAAGGATTTAGTATTCTCGTGGTTTTTATTTGCCTGTCCTCCCTTTGAGAGCAGTACACTCCTTTATTTCTGAATACTCTGCATCCGAGCCCCTTGTCTGGCATGTAGAATATGTTCAATAAATGTTTATTGAATGCATAAATGTATGTTCTCATTCTCTTTACACATCTCGATAGCATGCTAATTTTCATTTTTTATCAGGTAAAGTAAGAAGGGGAGGAAGTTGAACCTTAAATTTGTTCAGTGACTTTCTTATGGTCACAGAACCACTACTTTTTTGGTATAGGGAGCCAAGGATCCAAATGGAAACTGCTACTATATTGAGCATTTCCCCACCTTGTATTTCATGGTGAAACTTGTCAACTCCCCAGATGCAATTTCAGCAGTTAAACGCATGATTTTTCCCTATGAATGTGTGTTTGTGTGTGTGTGTGTGTGTATTTTGAAGCCTCCCTTCCCTCACTTTTTGGCACTGGTGCTGCTTTCTGCCTCCAATCTCTCCTCTAGCTGTTTCAGCCTCCACACTACAGCCAGAGTCTGCTCTCTAAAATGCAAATGTGATCATGTTACTTCCCTATTTAAAAACCCTTCAATGGTTCACTAGTGTCTTGCAGATTAAATTCAAACTCCTAGGTGTGCTAAACAAAGCACTCAAATATCTGGCCCCTTCTACGCTCTTATCGCTCGTCATATCCTCTCTTGCATTCACTTAGCTGGTGGTATCAAACTTCTCACGGTTCCCTACACACGAGCCTGTTTATTGATCCTTCAGCCTGGAATTACTTCCCTTAAGCGACTCAAGACTCTAGCGGCACCTTTGCTATGAAGTCTCTCTTGACCACACTCGCAGACAGAACTGATTGTTCCTTTGTGTGTGTCCCTTACAGGCCTGGATCTTAAGTCTGTATCATTGTGTTGCTTTTATTTACAAGTATCCGCTGTCCCACCCACGCTCCAGTTAGGCTTCTTTATACCCCTAGGTACTCACACAGCGCTTGGCCCAAGTGATGCTTTATAAATGGTCAATGAATGAACGTAGTGGAAACAGCTGAAGAAGAGGGAGACGAACTGGGGAAGAAAGGAGAAGCTCTGTGGGGAGAATACTAATTGTTTTGCACATGCAAATGATGAGTTGTGAGGGAGGTCAAAAAGGTCAAAGGGAAGAGCCCTGCAGTACAAGAACTCTCTGTCTGCTGGGAGGCAAGGTCCGCATACCAAACATACGAAGCAATGAGCTTATCTGAGTGAAAATGGCTCGTGCACATTCTAGTATCACAGAAACTTACAGGCTGGGGGAGGATGGAGAGGAAAGTGGCCTAGTCAAGTGCCTTCTAAGTGCTAGGCGGTTTTGGTGCGTTAAACAGTTTAATCTTTACAACCACCCCACGATGAGGATAGTAGCTCCATTTTAGGGACGAAGAAACATGCTCAGAGAATTTAGGTTACCCAGTGTCACAAACCACCATGTGGAAGGACCATAATTAGAATTTAGGTCAACTGCCTCCACAGCCGAGGCTTTCGCTCCACCTCTCTCGGCGGTCGAGACCCACTGGGCTCCCAGTCACCTGCGCGTCAGCCTGCGCTCACTCTTCCCCGCAAGCGCGCCGCGTTCCGCGCGCCCACT
>NW_012106253.1:1364282-1376107 GCF_000951045.1 Mandrillus leucophaeus
GGCTGCTCGCGGGTCGGCGCCGCGCCTCCCGCGTCTTTCCTGCGGTTTCTGACCCCTCACTGATTTCCCTCCTTCCCCTCCGGCCGGGACTAAACCAGCGCTGCTCCCGCCTGAGCGTGTCCCACACTTTTTGTGTTTGTCTTTTGACCCAGTCATGCGCCCTTTAAAGCAGTTAGAAATTAATTTTCGATTTTTTAAAAAAAGGATTCTTTGAAAATAAGAAGTGTTCACAAAAGCCTTGCTGCTGCCTGGCTAGTGAGAATTCCTTCTTGTTTCAGTGGAGTTCAAGTTGAGATATTTAAACATGAGGCTGGCGCCCTAGTTCAGTGTTTAAGGATTGTGCGTGTGTGTGTGTGTGTTGTCTCTCATGCTGATTTTGCTGTGTTAACGCTTACACTTTTAAGCATTAGCCACGATTAAATTTGGAAATGGCATTTGTGCGGGTTGTGAAATTTTCTTTTGGAAACACTATCTTTCTTGACAAATCGGTATTTAAAAAGCGACGTAATGACCTAGGTGGATTTGCACAAATCACTGCCAGAGTAGGAATCGACACGAGATTTAAATAGAAAAAAAAATGTTTCTGTCAACGCATTATGAATGCTTGAAATCTGAGCGTTTACACTGCCTTGCAACATGGACACTTCCACCTTATGTATGGGCACCTCTCTGGGAACGACCGGCAGTGCTCCCTACCAAGACTTGGCAAATGCTGCTTTGATACAGAAAAGTATAGGATTTGTCTGGAGAGGGAGTGTAGGTCAGCTGTGGGCTGTTTAACATCATTTTGAGAGTCGATGGTCATTCCCAGAATGAAAAGGGGAAGTTTGGGCAGAGTAGCAGCGTGGAAAGCGGACTTGCCATGTTTTTACCCTGCAATTTGATTACAGTCAGGGTAATTCCTACATCAGGACCCTCAGCTGTCTGTCTTGGGAGAAAGCATTCACTGAAAACTTGAATGAGTTCGTGAAAAATGACAGGTTGAAGCTAAACTGTTTATGGCCTAGTACGTTATTGTGAAGCATTTGCAATTATGGAAAATGGATTATATTGGGCAAAATTGTAAGGAGGCAACATTTTAATTAAGTATTTAATGAAGTTAGACTGATGCTAGCATTGCATTTTTAGTGCCTTGGTCTTAGATATTTTATTTTGTGACAAAAATTTACAAATTTTGTTTACTTGACCAGTTAACTTTAATAAAATTATTTGAAATTTTTGAAAACAAGAGCCTCAGTTTCAATAAACATCCAATAGAATCATTACTTAAATGTTAAGTTTTATGTGTCAGGATTGAGTCAGCTGAAATGCTGTACTTTTTTAGGTCCTTTGAGTAGCATGACTCTTTATTTTAAACGAGGTGTACATCTAAGTTAGAACTAAAGGTGTCTTTGTAAAAATGTGATGAAGAACAACATGTCACCACATTTGTGTGCATAAGAAACCATTTGGGCAGAGGAACAAGGTGGAAAAGTTGGATTGTCAAGTTTTACCCTATGGTTTGATTAAGGTCATGCAAATTACTAAGACCTGAGGACTCTATTTTACATATCGTTATTTATGACATCTTTATAGAAATCTCGTAGAGTTAAATCAACTTTTGGCAACGCTCGGTAGGTAGCTCACACCTGTAATCCCAGAATTTGGGGAGGCCGAGTGGGGATGATTGATTGCTGGAGACCAGGGGTTTGACACCAGCCTGGTCAACAACCCATCTCTACAAAAAATAAAAAAATTTTAAAAAATTAACTGAATGTGGTGTTTCACACCTGTAATCACAGCACTTTGGGAGGCTGAGGTGGGAGGATCACTGGAGCCCAGGAGTTCAAGGCTACAGTGAGCTATGATTGTACTAGTGTAATCCAACCTGGGTGACAGAGCAAGATCCGGTCTCCAAAAAAACAGAACCAAACCAAAACTTTTTTGGCCACCATGAGATATGGTATAGAAATCCCTAAGCTCTTCATGTATAAATCATTTGGGCAAGATCGAAAGCAAATCATTATTGGAGGAGGATTAGAAACTGTGTATCCTTTGATTGTTATACAAGAACTCTTTCTGTAAAGAGAGATAAGGCTCTAATTTAGATAGTGGACTCAGTGCGCAGTGGGGCTCTGGGGCAAGCCAGCAGCTTCCTGTTTTCAGTAGTACTTAGGTATTATTGCATTTTTGTCTTTTTTGATAACATCTTACTTGAAAGATTATAACTATTATTTCTTTTATTTTAAACATGGAATCTAGGTTTGTACCCAGTTAAGTTCCGTTGTTTAGATCTTATAAAAACTATTCATAGTATAGAATTTCATGGCAACAAAATACTTGGAAAAGTGTTTCCAAGTCCTTGAAGTAAGAACTTTAAAATGAAAGGAACAGTTTTTCAGTGGGATCTCTTATCCATTAGTGTATTCTATTTGAAGCCATGATTTTAATAATCAGAAAATACATAGGTCTTGGAGTCAGATAAACCCGTGTTCTCAGTATTCTGGCTCTGGTTGCTGTGAGACTTTGCCTAAATTGTGTCAGTTGCCTGTGTTTTAATTTCCTCACTTGTAAAATGTAGATAATACTTATTTTTTTAAAGCTTTATTAGGGTATAATTGATAAATAGAAATTGTATATGGTTAAGGCATACAACTTGATAGTTTGACATACATGTACATTGAGAAATGATCACAGTCAAGCTAGTTAAACATCATTCATCACCTCACGTAGGGTGTTTTTTTTTTTTTTTTTTTTTTTGTGGTGAAAGCACTTAAGATCTACTGTCATAGCACATTTTAGATATACAATACAGGTTGTTAACTCTAGTGACCAGGCTGTACATTAGATTACCTTACTTTATAATGGAATTCTTAGTTGTCTTTGGTAAAATTCAATAAAACGATCTCAAGCAAAACATATTTATAGGCTTATACAGTTTTTGAATTGAAGGAAAAACTGCAGATAGCAGGGCAGCTCAAAGGACCTTAAGGAATAGGGACTCTTTTCCACTAACGACATAACTTTCTTCATGGGGTTTTTCTATTCTTGCAGGTTTTATTCTCTAATCTCAAATACAAAATCCTAGGAAAAGGCTGTCATTGGACTTGCTTGGATTGCATGCCCGTTTGTGGACCAGTCAGTGTTAACGTGGGATGGGGAGCTCTGATTTGTTGACTCTGTGTCACTTGCACATGCCTGGTGCAGACAGAATAACATGATTGGTGTTGGAGGGGAGGGGTGCCTCAAAGGAGAAGAAATGCTGGGTAGGCAGTGGCTCTTCTACAAGAAGAGACTCAGACTCTTCAGTGTGGACAGACTGTATTAAGGTGTTGGACAGAAAGCAGTAGTTATTACCGGACATCAGTACTTCATACCTCTTAGTTGCATTTTGGTTCCTTTTTGCATTTTAGTTACTCAGGGTGATTAAATTATATTTCACTGATGAGTCCTGACATTGATTATCAAAATTTTACGTGTGGCTATACAGCAGTATTGGTAGTGGGGAATCAAGAAATTACTAAATGTTTCGGTGATACCATTTCTGGACCTATCATGCCCTTGGAGTCTCCTCGTGTGTCTCCTTGTCACACAGGGAGGTAATTACCTCACTTTCTTTTTTAGATCTGGTTAGGCCATAGACTTATCATTTCTCCTGGATCCTGGGAACCCTAGTGTTGTATACTGAGAACTTAAAGAATAGAAAGTAAGGGTTTTGGAGTGACAGACTTCAGCTTTGCCACTTACTGACTGTTGACCTTGAACTTGTTTTCTTCATCAGAGAGAAGAGAATGATATTGAGTTGTTTGTGAGAATTGAAATTAAATATTAAATAGCTGGCGTAGAGTACCTAGTATGGTGCCTGACACAACAACATTTTAGCAAATATCATTTTGGTAATTTAAATTTTAAGTTGGGATTTTTTTTTTCTTTCCAATTTCTGACCTCTGGGAAAAATTCTGGTCGTTGGGCTCCAGTTAAGACCTGTTAAATCAAAATGCCCTGGCAATGGGGTCCAGGAATTTATATTTTACATATGTGCCCCAGCTTGTTGTGATAAAACCAAAAATTGAGAATAGTTTGGGCACTATTTTCACTCTACTGTTTTTAATGAAATTCCCCCTGCCTTTTTTTTTTTCTCTTTCTCTTTTTCTTTTTTTTTCCTTTTTCCTTTTTTTTTTTTTTTTGAGGCGGAGTCTCTCTTTGTCGCCCAGACTGGAGTGCAGTGGAGCCATCTCGGCTCGCTGCAAGCTCCGTCTCCCGGGTTCACGCCATTCTCCTGCCTCAGCCTCTGAGTAGCTGGGACTATAGGCGCCCACCACCACACCCGGCTAATTTTTTGTATTTTTAGTAGAGGCGGGGTTTCACCGTGTTAGTCAGGATGGTCTGGAAATCCTGACGTGGTGATCCGCCTGCCTCAGCTTCCCAAAGTGCTGAAATTACAGGCGTGAGCCACCTGCCCAGCCCATTTCCTCCCTTTTTTCTGCAGTTATGTTTGAAGAAGAGAGTTGAGTCGGTGAACAGTAAAGAGAGTTGAATTACTTAAGCCATTTTAATCTCTGCTTTGTTATTGCAAAGACATCTTACTTAAAACCAGTGCCCTGTACCTTGTATTTTAGGTCATTGAAGGATCATAGTGTCTACGTTACGTATTTGTGAAGTGTTATCTTAGTTTGATTGGGCTGCTATAACAAAATACCATCGACTAGAGAGCTTAGAAACTACAGAAATTTATTTCTTTCGGTTCTGGAGACTAGAAATCCAAGTCAAGGCACCAGCAGGTTCAGTGTCTGATGAGGACCCATTTCCTGGTTCATACCATAGGTGGTGCCTTCTCCCTGTGTTCTCACATGGTAGAAGACATGAGGCAGACCCCTTTTATAAAGGCCCCCCACTAATCCCATTCGTGGAGGCTTTGCTCTCATGACCTAATCACCTACCAAAAGGCCCTACCTCGTAACATCATGTTGGTAATTAGATTTCAACATACGAATTTTGAGGGGACACAAACATTCAGACCATAGCAAATGCTTAGTGCAAACCTGACACATAGTATTTAATAAATACTAGTAATTAATTAAAATATTCCGTGCTTTTAGGGGGGGAAACTTACTTGGCTTATGAAAAAATAATAGGTACTTTTGATTTAGAAATCTTATTTTTTATTTCTGAGACAAGGTCTCACTCTGTCATCCAAGGTGGAGTACAGTGGCCTGAGATCATGGCTCACTGCAGCCTTGACCTTCTGGGCTCAAGTGATCCTCCCACCTTAGCTTCCCGAGTAGCTGTGACTACAGGCGTGCACACCACACCTGGCTTTTTTTTTTTTTTTGTGACAGCGTCTCGCTCCGTTGCCCAGGCTGGCGTGCAGTGGCATAATCTCGGCTCAGTGTAACCTCCGCCTCCTGGGTTCAACCAATTCTCCTGCCTCAGCCTCACAAGTAGCTGGGATTACAGGTGTGTGCCAATCTGCCCAGCTTTTTTTTTTTTTTTTTTTTTGTATTTTTTGGTAGAGGTGGGATTTCACCATGTTGGCCAGCCTGGTCTTGAACTCCTGACCTCAGGTGATCCGCCTGCCTCGGCCTCCCAAAGTGCAGGCATGAGCCACCATACCCTGCCTAGAAAATCTTATTTTAAAGCAGTAAGATCATTATCTTTATGCCATACCTATTGAAAGTACTTCCCCCTAGGTATAAACTTAAATTTTATTAATTATGTGTGTACTGTATGAGGTTTACGTTTTGTTTTTAGATTGGCTACTTTTTGCTTTATCGTTTTTTTACCTTTGTTATGCATGGGAAAGCTTTCTACCAGTTTTTTTTTTTTTTTCCCTCCTTTTTTTACATTTAAATCAATCTGGCTTTGTGGGGAAGCTAGGCGAGTAGAGGAGGTATATTGTGTGATGCTGTTTCTTTGAAATGGTTAATTGTTTCAGTGTCATTTATATATAAACAGCCCTTTTCCTACTTGCCGAAGATTAATGAAATTAGAAATTTAAGAAAAAGGTCTTGGAGCTAGAAATTAAGTTGTCTGGAAACTATTTATTTATTTTCTTTTTTTCTTTTTGAGACGGAGTCTGTCGCCCAGGCTGGAGTGCAGTGGTGTGATCTCGGCTCACTGCAGCCTCCGCCTCCTAGGTTCAAGCGATTCTCCTGCCTCAGCCTCCTGAGTAGCTGGGACTACAGGCGCGTGCCACCATACCTGGCTAATTTTTTATTTTTAGTAGAGACGGGGTTTCCCCATGTTGGCCAGGCTGGCCTTGAACTCCTGACCTCAGGTGATCTGCCTGCCTCGGACTCCCAAAGTGCTGGGATTACAGATGTGAGCCACCGTGCCTGATCTGGAAACAATTTGGTTGAAAATTAAATAACAGTAATTTGGCATATCATGGGAATGGCCTCCTTTAGTATGTCTGTAAGCATCTTTGCTTCTCTTGCACAGTCACAGGGTGGGGATACATGTCTTGAAGTTGCATTGCTGCTTTGCAGCAGCACTTCATTCATACTGTCATGTATTTATGCTGAATATGCCTAAATTTGTCACCGACTTTTTTTTTTTTTAAATTTGAGATGGAGTCTTGCTCTGTCACCCAGGCTGGAGTGCAGTGGCACGATCTTGGCTCACTGCAAGCTCCGCCTCCCGGGTTCACACCATTCTCCTGCCTCAGCCTCCTGAGTAGCTGGTACTGGTGTCCACTACCACGCCCAGCTAATGTTTTGTGTTTTTAGTAGAGATGGGGTTTCACCGTGTTAGCCAGGATGGTCTTGACCTCTTGACCTCGTAATCCGCTTTTTTTTTTTTTTTCAAGATGGACACTCTGTCGCCCAGGCGGGAGTGCAATGATGTGATCTCGGCTCACTGTAACCTCCGCCTCCCGAGTTCAAGCGATTCTCCTGCCTCAGCCTCCCAAGTAGCTGGGAGTACAGGTGCATGCCACCAGGCCTGGCTAATTTTTTGTGTTTTTAGTAGAGATGGGGTTTTACCGTGTTAGGTAGGATGGTCTCGATCTCCTGATTTTGTGATCCTCCCGCCTCGGCCTCCCAAAATGCTGGGATTACAGGTGTAAGCCACTGCACCTGGCCTAATTTTTCTATTTTTAGTAGAGACAGGGTTTCACCATGTTGGTCAGGCTGGTCTCGTATCACTGACTCTTTAAGTTTTGCATGGTTTTCACTGAAGCCTCCTATCATGGACATTTTGAAATGAAAATTTTTCTAGTTTGACTTAAAAGTGTAACCAGGCACGATGGCTCATACCTGTAATCCTAGCAAGGAGGCCACGGTGGGTGGATTGCTTGAATCCAGAAGTTCTAGACCAACCTTGGCAATATGGCAAAACACTCTCTCAACAACAACAAAAATACAAAAAATTAATTGGGCATAGTGGTGTGCACCTGTGGTCCCAGCTACTCCAGAGGTTGAGATGGGAGGATCGCTTGAGCCCAGGAGGTTGAGGCTGCAATGAACCGTGTTCGCACCACTGCACTCCAGCCTGGGCGACTTGTTTGTTTATGTGTGTGTGTGTGTGTATGTATGTATAAAAAACATTTTGTAATTGGATTTAAGTAAATTTCAAGTTCGACAACTGTTACTGTGCCGAGCGTTGTTTTATCACATGTAAATATATGTAACCACCCCCACAGTCAGGATACAGAATTGTTTCATCACCACGAAGATACCTTGTGCTACCCCTTAGTCAGTTGTAGACAAGCTTTAATCTTTATGCCTTGTTAAATTTGAGGATGAGCCATAGTAATGTTTTATTTCAGTTTGATCCACAGTGAAAAACATTCTCTTTTAGGACTTCAGTGCTTTTGAATGTCAGTATGGGTATAGTGAAGACATATCCACCAACTCATATTAACACTTTGCCCCATTAAAATTATTTAAGAGTTACCTCTTTGAATGTTGGATTTTAGTATTCTGCTTTCAACAGTTTTAAGCAACTAATAGCGAGAACCTAGATAACTACCTTTACTTTTCCAATATTTTCAAACTTTATTTTTTGGCCTGAAAGTACACGTGCTGTCTTCAGATGAGTTGCTTTTGCTAATTTATCTTATTGCTTCTAATAAGCCACTGATACGTCGTAAGTTCTCAGTGTGAGTTTCTCCTCTTTAAGTTCTCAGTGTGAGTTTCTACTCTTTATCTTAATCTCCAAAACCAGTTTTTCAAAGTGGGAGAATGGATATTTGGGAGTTAAGAAACTGTAAACAAATTACTTCACTCCTTACAGCAGTACCTGTTTTACGATTTTTTTTAATGCCTTGCAGCATATGTATTCACTGGTGCATGTGTTCTTATATTTCCAGTAAAGAAAGAAAAACAACTTTCCTATATACTGTATGGTTTTTGACAGTGAATTATGATCAAGAAATTTACCTGTAACTTGATTTTTCCCATCCAATTTTGACTGCATTAAACCTTTGTGAAGTTAATCATTACCCCTAAAGAAACCCTGTATCTGTTAGCAGTAACTCCCACCTTGCACTCCTCAGTCCCCCAGTCCTAAGCAACCACGAATCTATTTTCTGTCTGTAGAGGTTTGCCTGTTCGGGGCATTTTACATAAAGGAATCACACAGTATGTGGCCTTTTGAGTTTTTCTTCTTGGTATAATGTTTCAAGGTTTATCCGCTGTAACATGTATCACTGTATTTCATTCCTTTTTATGGACAAATAATAGTCCATTGTATGGATATACCACATTTTGCTCATTATTTGGTGGACATTTGAGTTTTTTCATACTTTTTGGCTATTATGAGTGATGCTGCTATGAGCATTCATGCTCAGTTTTTCTGTGAACATGTTTTCAGTTCTCTTGAGTATATACTGAGGAATTTAATTGGTGAGTCATGGTTGCACAACTCTGAATATACTAAAAACCATTGAATTATACACTGTAAAAGGGAATTATGTTTGCATTATTCTGCTTTGCTTTGTAACAACCCCACACATCTTAGCAGTTGACAATAGCAAGCATTTATTTCTTGCACACATTACATGTCTATGGCTATGACTTTGCTTGATATATCTTCTCATTCTGGGATCCAAGCTGAAGGAGCAGTCCATACATTGGATATGCCTGGTCTCATGGTAGTGGATGAGGAAGAAGCCAGATTGAACAGCACAATCCCATGTGAAGCTTCTACTTTGATGCCACAGTAATCATGTCTTTTTGTATTACTTTGGCCAAAGCAAGTCACTCGAATAAGGTCAAAGTCCATAAATGATGCAGGGATATATGCCTCCCCTATCAGGCAGGCAAGGCCCATGGTAATGAATAGGGTTGTATAATCCTTTTACAGTTAAATGTGGGGAGTGAATAACTGAACAGTAATACAGTCTACTACACAAATAGAGATTGCCAGTTAAGGAGAAAGAAAGAATAATTGATGCAAGAAGGTCTTTAAGGACCCCTGAGAAGAAGATGGGCAACAAGGGGATGCGTATGGAGTTGGTAGTAGGCATGAGACTAGCTAAGAGGAAGACAGTTAATTTATATTTCTACTAATCAGCATAGTCATGTCATTAACTGTTCTTCAGTATTCATCTGAGAATGTGAGTGAATGGCTCAGTTTCAACTGAAGATTGTGCTGAAAAGGTACGGTGAAAGGAGGTGGTGCAAGTTGTAGGTATAGGAACATGAATGGATGAACCATATGACGTCTGAGTAGGGAGGGAAATGGGTAAAGGAGGAAGCTTATACTTAGGAAGCATGTGATTGGAGGGCTGAGTGATTTCCACACATGTAACGGGATATAAATAATAAGCCTAGGCAGCAAAGCGAGACTTTGTCTCTACAAAAAATTTCTAAAAAATTAGCCAGGCATGTTGGCACATGCTTATAGTCCTAGATACTTGGAGACTGAGGCAGGAGGATGGCTTGAGCCCAGGAGATTGAGGCTGTAGTAAGCTGTGTTTGTACCACTGCACTCCACCCTGAGGGACAGAGCAAGACCCTGTCTAAGAAAAAAGAACCATAATTATTAGATCAGAGACTAGTCTGAGATGAGGTATTGGATTGCAGTTTCAGGTGATGACAAGGTCCAGGATTTGCCATTTTTTACTTCTCTCTCTCTTTTTTTGTCAGAGAGGGTCTGTGTCACCCAGACCTGGTGTACGTTGGCGTGATCACAATCACTGCAGCTTCAAACTCCTGGGCTCAAACTATCCTCCCAACTCAGCCTCCCAAGTAACTGGGACTACAGGCACACACCACCATGTCCGGCTAATTTTTTTTTTTATTCTTTGTAGAGATGGAGTTTCGCCATGTTGCCCGGGCTGGTCTTGAACTCCTGGGCTCAAGCGATCCACCCACCTCGGCCTCCTAAAGTGCTGAGATTACAGGTGTGAGCCACTGTGCCTGGCCGGCATTTGCCATTTTTAACTGAAGGGAAAAGGAGGTAAGAGTTACTGGAGTTAAACAATTGTGTAACCTGGGTATTGGTTAGGTCTCCCACATTGCAGTATGTGAGATGACATTCTGTTGTTCCCCACTAGACAGTATGATCCATGTCCATTTTACTCACTATTGTGTTGCCAGTGTTTGGCCTGTAGACGTAGTCATTCAGTAGAAAATTTATTGATTTACCAAATGAATGATTAGAGGAAAGTAGGATTTGGTACTGAGACAAGGACTGTGAACCAGATGCTAGTCTTCTGTGAGTTGGGGAGGAACCAGTAGGTTGGTAGATCAGAATGGTGTGGCATTGTGGCCCTATTACATGGCTAGCAGTTGATGCTGGCTTTTGACTAGGAGCTCAGTGGAGGCTGTTGATCTGCATTCTCTCAAGTGACTTTTCCATGTGCCTTGGGCTTCTTACAATCTAAAGATCAGGTTCAAAGAGTGTTCCAAGAAATAGAATGTAGAAGTTTTAAGGCAAGGGCCTGAACATTGGCACAGTATTATATTCAGTATTCTTTTGTCAAAGCAATCACAGAGCCCACTTAGATTCTGGATAAGGGGAGTTAGATCCTACTTTTTTTTTGTTTTTTGAGACAGAGTCTTTCTCTGTCGCCCAGACTGGAGTGCAATGGCACGATCTTGGTTTACTGCAACCTCTGCCTCCTGGGTTCAAGCGATTCTCCTGCCTCAGCCTCCTGAGTAGCTGGGATTACAGGCAACCACCACCACACCTGACTGATTTTTTTAGTAGAGATGGGGCTTCACCATGTTGGCCAGGGCATTCTCTAACTCCTATCTGCCTACCTTGGGCTCCCAAAGTGCTGGGATTAGAGGCATGAACCGCTGTGCCCAGCAGATCTTACTTCTTAATAGAAGTGTCAGATGTGTGATCATCTTGGCACCTAGTTCTGTGTCCGGAATTAGTGGGTTCTTGGTCTTGCTGACTTCAAGAATGAAGCCGTGGACCCTCACGGTGTTACAGCTCTTGAAGATGGTAGTCTGGAGTTTGTTCCTTCAGATGTTCAGATGTGTCCACAGTTTCTTCCTTTTGGTGGGTTCGTGGTCTCGTTGACTTCAGGAGTGAAGCTGCAGACCTTCGCGGTGAGTGTTACAGCTCATAGAGGCGGCATGGACCCAAAGAGTGAGCAGCAGCAAGATTTATTGTAAAGAGTGAAAGAACAAAGCTTCCACAGTGTGGAAGAGGACCTGAGCTGGTTGCCGCTGGCTGGCTCGGGCAGCCTGCTTTTGTTTCCTTATGTGACCCCAGCCATATCCTGCTGATTGGTCCATTTTACAGAGAGCTGATTGGACCGTTTTGACAGGGTGCTGATTGGTGCGTTTACAGTCCCTGAGCTAGACACAGAGTGCTGATTGGTGCATTTACAATCCTCTAGCTAGACATAAAAGTTCTCTAAGTCCCCACTAGACTCAGGAGCCCAG
>NW_012106253.1:1376157-1457956 GCF_000951045.1 Mandrillus leucophaeus
CAGCTGGCTTCACCTAGTGGATCCCACACTGGGGCTGCAGGCGGAGCTGCCCACCAGTCTGGAGCCAGGCCTACGCTCCTCAGCCCTTGGGCGGTCGATGGGACCGGGCGCCATGGGGCAGGTGGCAGTGCCCGTCAGGGAGGCTCGGGCTGCGCGGGAGCCTACTGTGGAGGCAGAGCTTGGACATGGCGGGCTGTAGGTCCTGAGCCCTGCCCCGTGAGGAGACAGCTGAGGCCCAGCGAGAATTCGAGCACAGCCCTGGCAGTCTGGCAGTGCTGGGGGACCTGGCGCACCCTCTGCAGCTGCCGGCCCAGGTGCTAAGCACCTCACTGCCGTGGGCCGGTGGCGCTGGCCGGCCGGCCGCTCCCAGTGTGGGGCCCACAGAGCCTGCACCTGCCAGAACTTGCGCTGCCCTATGAGCACTGTGTGCAGCCCCGCTTTGCGCCTGCACCTCTCACTCCGCACCTCCCTGCAAGCAGAGGGAACCGGCTCTGGCCTCGGCCAGCTCAGAGAGGGGCTCCCACAGTGCAGTGGCGGGCTGAAGGGCTCCTCCAGTGCTGCCAGAGTGGATGCCGAGGCCGAGGAGGTGCCAAGAGTGAAGGCTGCTAGCACATAGTCACCTCTCAATCCCTCCTCTAAAGAGGACACCCCAGCTGCTGTTGGGAATTTGGCCGATGACCACTCTAGCTACTTCCTGCTGGATAGGTGCAATGAAGGGACCCTGCAGTTGTAGGGTCCCCCAGAGGGGAGCTCTCTAGGCCAGTGAAAGTGCCAGTGGGTCGGTCCAGGGGTCCTCGGTAGAAGTTGTTGAGCTCATTTGGGGTTCCATTTGTAAGACCATCTGTGTAGCTTGACGACCTTGATTTTAGAAGAAACAAATTTGACAAGAAGGTTAAAGATACAGGGCCCAAAGGTGAGTAACAGCAAGATGGCTGCCACGGGACCTAGAAAGGGGCGAAGCCATGTTGCCTAACTCCAGAGATTGGTATAAGAATTTGAAAGGCGTTGTCTGATTTCAGAAGCCTTTTCCTGTTAACACCAGGCAGCATCTGAAGCTATCCCTGACTAGTTAGTGTAAAAACAACACTCTTCCCCTAAGAAGGTGCAGAGTCCTCCTTTCTCAGCAGTGAGGAGGTCTAGCCCTCGGCGGTTTTGGAGAGTCCCTGCTGCTAGAGTCTATCTGAGATTGTAAAGCAAGGATAGATACCGTTATTTCTTGCAAACTGTTTGAGAAATCCTTTGAGAGTGTGTGGTAGTACGATAATGAAGTAGATAAACCCGCTATCCCAGTTCCTGTAGCAGCAGCCATTCCTAACCCTATAAGTAGGGGTACTAGTTGTATGGCTCTGTGCTGACGGAGTTAAGCTTTGAGGGGTACTGATAAGGTGTGATTTCCTGGGGCAATATTAATGTTGGGACTTAGAAAGACTAAAGTGCAGGTGCCTGTCCAGTTAGTGGGGAGGCAGATATAGGTCGATGTTCTACATAAGAATATAACTTGGCTGGGTAGATAGAACTGGTTATGTATGTTAAAAAGGTGTGTGAGTTTGTTGTTTTCATTTTACCATCCTCCTAGAGTACTTGTCAAGGTAGCTCTGGTGAGTGGCTGGAAAGGGGTGTTGGGAGCAAACTGAGTGGCTCCCTGTGTTCTGTTTTCCTATTGGAGAAAAAAACATTTTGTTTCTACTAGGAACTTTCGAGAGAGTGATTGAAAGAGCGGATAAGAAGGCATTCACTAGTGTTGGGGACACTGCTGCAGGGGGTCCAAGGGTGAATAGTCATGCAGGGAGTATGTTTGCCATTACAAAACTGGACTGTTTGTTAAGCAGGGAGGAGGTGATGATTTTGTGGGGCCCTGAGAAGCAGACTAGCCGTCTGAATGGAGCTGTTTGGGTGACTCGGAAGTTACTATGATCAGTTGGGGTTTTTGAAGGAATAGGGTACTCTGTTGTTTCTTTACTACTTCCATCTCTCTTTCTTCCTCTTTGACTTCTTTGTCTCTCTTTTTCTGACTCTGTCTTTCTTTGACTGTCTCTCTGTCTCTTCCTCTGTCTCCTTCTCTCTGTCTCTCCTGTTCTTCCTCTCTCTTTCTCTGACTTCCTGTCTCTTTCTCTCTTTCCTTTCTGCTGGTCTTTCCCTGCCTCTGCCAGCCGTGTATGCTGCTGTTCTCCTTTCTCTTTCCCCTTTTTGATGGCTTTGGCAGTATAAGACTGTCACCTTCTTTGGTTTTTGCACTGCACGCAGTAACTCCATGATTTCCTTGTGGTATTTAATAGGGGTTCCTGGAGGTTAGGAATTCCTTCTTTCCATATTGCAGCATGGGCGTGTAGGATTAGATAACCATACTTGGTGTCTGTATACACATTTATTCTTTTTCCCTTTCCCAGTTCTAAGGCTCGGGTAGGTGCCACTAGTTCTGCTAATTGGGCACTGGTCCCTGGGGGAAGAGGCTTAGTGATATTTAGGTACGGTTACATCACTAACTATGGCGAGTTCATGGTCTCGCTGGCTTCAGGAGTGAAGCTGCAGACCTTCGCTGTGTTATAGCTTATAGAGGCAGCATGGACCCAAACAGTGAACAGCAGCAAGATTTATTTTTAAAGAGTGAAAGAACAAAGCTTCCACCGTGTGGAAGAGGAGTTGCTGCTGGCTGGCTCAGGCAGCCTGCTTTTATTCCCTTATCTGACCCCACCCACATCCTGCTGATTGGTCCGTTTTACAGAGAGCTGATCCACCGTTTTGACAGTGTGCTGATTGTTGCATTTATAATCCCTGAGCTAGACACAGAGTGCTGATTGGTGCATTTACAATCCTCTAGCTAGACATAAAAGTTCTCTAAGTCCCCACTAGACTCAGGAGCCCAGCTGGCTTCACCTAGTGGATCCCACACTGGGGCTGCAGGCGGAGCTGCCCACCAGTCTGGAGCCAGGCCTACGCTCCTCAGCCCTTGGGCGGTTGATGGGACCAGGCGCCATGGAGCAGGGGGCGGTACCCGTCATGGGCGCTGGGGCTGTGTGGGAGCTCACCGCGGAGGCAGGGCTCGGACATGGTGGGCTGTAGGTCCTGAGCCCTGTCCCATGGGGAGGCAGCTGAGGCCCGGCGAGAATTCGAGTGCAGCGCCAGCAGGCTGGCACTGCTGGGGGACCCGGCGCACCCTCTGCAGCTGCTGGCCCAGGTGCTAAGCCCCTCACTGCCCTGGGCTGGTGGTGCAGGCCAGGCGCTCTGAGTGTGGGGCCCACCGAGCCTGCGCCAGTCAGAACTCACACTGGCCTGTGAGCACGGTTCCCGCCTGCGCCTGTCCCTGTCCCTCCACACCCCGGCGCAAGCAGAGGGAGCGGGCTCCGGCGTCGGCCAGCCCAGAGAGGGGCTCCTGCAATGCAGTGGCGGGCTGAAGGGCTCCTCAAGCACTGCCAGATTGGATGCGGTGGCCGAGGAGGCGCTGAGAGCGGGGGCTGCTAGCACATTGTCACCTCTCAGTTTGATATTAGCAAAAGTATAGGGCTCTTGGTGTGGCTCAAAGCTTCACAAAATTTAAACTCATTACTGAGTTGTTCAATGTGTTGGTCTTGTTGAATTTAATTCTCATGTCTGTGGCTTTGTCATCTTGCATCAACTTAAAAAAAAGCAAAACATTGCCCCGAAGTACAGTTTAATTGTAATACTGCAAGAGGGTCCTTTGAGTTAGAAGCTCCCTGGTGGATATTTCCTGAGAACAGGGAGTTTGAGGTGTGCTGTCTAGCTCACATGGTTTCTTGAGACTAACGAAGATCAAGTAGTTTCAGCAACTTCTGCGTGTTGGCAACGTGCATGTTAACTTTTCTAGTCAAATATTTGTAGGAAGATATTTTTGAAATATGGGGTAGTAAAGATATGAAAATGTTAATAGTGGTGGGTAATTACTTTCATAGGCTTTAAAAAATTTTCTAAATGGTACTTAATAACCTGTATTTATTGAAGTATTCATAGAAACACAAATTTTCAAAATTTAATCCTTCTTAAGTTGTAAATAAACAGGATTATCATAAGAAGTTATTATCAGTATTTTGATAAAAAATTTCAAGTTGACTCTAGATATCCCTTGATATAGCGTTTCTCATTCAGGTCTGATTTTAAGACTTATCTGGGGATATTGCTGAAAAATTGAGCTTCTTAGGCCACTTCTCTGGGGGAGGCTTGGTTAACTGGATATGGGATAGGATCCTATATCTGTATTTTTGACAAGTGACCTGAGGATCAGGCAGGTTTGGAAAATAACACATAACTGATTTGTAACTTAAAGTACAAGTTGAGGCTGCAAATGGTATTGTTAAATATATATAATTTTAATTAATTTTATAGAAAAATTGAATTTGTCTTTGAGATTTCCATTTCCATTTTTCACTGTTGTAGAGTTTGACAGGGGATATGGAATAACCTGATTAGTTATCTTCTTAGAACAAAGGTACACATTAGGTGTTGATTGTAAATAAATTGTGGATTTGTTGAAATAAAGCTGTGATATCGTCAGTGTCTGAAAGACGGAGATTGTATGTATCTACCTTAAAACGTTTCTTGTGAGTCTGAATGGGTGTGAAAGTGCCTGAATCTGAAAAGAACTCTGTGTTCGTTGTTATTACCATCACTGAGTCTAACTATGTGGTATGAAATCAAAGACTTAAGAAAATACATAGCCATGCTTGAGAAGGTACAAACACAGATTTTCTAATCAAGTCATAAGTTTTACTGATATGTACACATTTTCTTCTCTTTCTGGTTCAGCCTTTTAAATGAAGATATGTAGCCTTTTGTGCTATGCTAGAAAATGGTGTTTCTTTACAGGAAAACAGTTAAAATGTAACTTTTTTCTGTTAAGAAATTCCAACCTTGTTCTTTATGCAGTAGTATACAGAATTACTTAGGCAGCATTTTAAAAACCACCAGTGCCAGACCCTGTTTCCAGATTCTGATTTAATAGGTCTTGTGTGGCACCTCTACCAGAGCTGAGAACCTCTGCCTTAGACTGTTGCCATTTGTGAGAGATGTGATCAGATTTTTGCAAATCAGAAATTTCGTAGGCCATTTGATATAAGCATAGTAACTCATAATTGAATTCATAGTGAGAGAAAACAAAGCTGCATAGTGATGAGATAATGAAGTGGCCCGGTTTAGTGACTCACCCTGACTTCATACGTACTTTAGTACCCAGTGACTTTTAGACTATTATTTTGAAAATAAATCACGATGAAAAACAATTTTTTTTGTAATATAAGGTGTTTTCTTTTTTCCTTTTTGGCTCCAACATGCAACCTAACAAGAAAGACCAGACTTGATCCTCCATTTTAGCTTGTATAATGTGGAACCGAGATAATGTAGATAGTGATACTAGGCTGTGAATATCAGCATGATTTCCGGGTTTTTTTGAGGGGAAGGCAGGTCAATTTTTTTTGTTTTTTTTTTTTTGTTCGAGACAGAGTCTTGCTCTGTTCAGCCAGGTTGGAGTGAAGTAGCACAATCACCGCTTATTGCAACATCAAACTCCTGGGCTCATGCCATCCTCCCACCTCAGCCTCCCGAGTAGCTGAAACTTACAGGTAAATGCCACCATGTCCAGCTAATTTTTTATTTTTAGAGACGGGGTCTTGTTATGTTGACCAGGCTAGTCTTGAACTCCAGCCTCAAGCAATCCACCTACCTCAGCCTCCCAAAGTGCTGGGATTATAGATGGGAGCCACTGTGCCCATCTATGTATGTGTGTATGCATGTGTGAATATGTATGTATATATACATACACAGAGCAGTGGGGTTGCTGGATCATGGTAGTTCTATTTTCAGTTTTTTGAGGAATCTCTATACTGTTTATTTATAGTGGTTGTAATTTATGTTCCTACTGTCAGTGTATGAGTGTTTCCTTTTCTGTCTTTGCCAGGATTTATTGTTTTTTGCCTTTTTGATAATAACCGTTTTAACTGAGTGAGATGTTATCTCATTGCGGTTTTAATGTGCATTTCCCTGATGATTAGTGATGTTGACCATTTTCATATACATCTTGGCCATTATGATTTCTTTTTCGGTTTGAAACACCATACAGGTAGTTTGGGTTGGGGATTAATTTAAAAGTACTTAAAGATCTTTTCCCTTTCTGCTAGCATTTGTGGCATTTTTATTATGTTTGAGGATAAGGAAATATTTTGTTTGTCCCAAAGGGATTTTGTTCTAGGGGTATATGTGTAGCCTATGAAGAAAATTTTAGAAGATATATTTATGTGTGTTATCTGAGGAGGGGATTTTAATATCCGATGGAAAAACTCTTTCCCAATCTATAGTATAGTTTACCTTCAAGGTTATAAAGTTCTATTTAAAATAATGGTGCCCTAAGTAAGGGAGAAATCAGTTTTCCAAAATCTTTATCATAGCAATTTGGATTTTCAATTTTATTTGCTTTAAAATAGAACAGTAAGTGACCGTGTTACTGAGTAAATTCCTTGTTAGTTCCAAACCGAAATACTCACATAGGACTCTTATTTCTGTCTTACTCTGTTAGGTGTAAAGATTTCTCTCTGTGTTACTGGAATCCCTATTGGATGCTGCCCTCTGATGTTTGTGGAATGAACTGCTTTTGGGAAGCGGCTTTTAGGTAGGCACTTAATATTTAATTGGTAGATCAGTGTAGGTAAGGTTAGATAGTTGATAATAAAACCTTTGACTGTAATAGGATGTAAAAATGTTTCTTATGATATTATACAAATAATTTATTTTCTGATTGGGTTTTCCATTTTTCCCATTTTGTAGTTATCACTATTTTTTAGTACATACTGTGTATAAATGCTTTAAATTTTCTTAGATGTTAAGATAAGTCACTGTTCTTAAGAAAATTTATGATCTAACTTTTGGAAACAGTTGTTAAAATGATAAACTGGGATAAAAATAGGCTTCTACTGATATTTACAGATCTATATAATATATTACCACCTATAATATATAATATAATTATATATGATATAAATAATATATATAAGGCACATATCTAAATTAAAGCTGGTATACTGTAGTGGATAGGGACAACTGGAGAAGGATTATATTAGTTATTAGTAGAGAGGTCAAATATTGGGGAATAGGAGGATAAAGATAAGTATTTAATGGAGGAGCAAACGGAGGAGCAGCTTCTGGCTACTACTTCCTTTAATGTTTATTGACCTTTTAAGTTACTGACTAGTTTAGCTTTATTTGCTTCTCTGGATAATGAAGGTATTGGGTTGCCTGACCTCTTAGGTCCTTTCCTGCTCTTATCTTCAGTGAAAGAAACAAGTATTGATAAGAATAGGATAAGGCGGTGACTCTCAGACTGTCTCCTTGATACAGTGGCAGAGGGGAGTGGGACAAAGGGTTGAAATGCTCTTCCCAAGAGTAAAATTTATTTGAAGAGTGTCTACTTTTACTGCATCTTTATGATTCATTTAAATAGTCTAGGCTGGGTATGGTGGCTCACGCCTGTAATCTCAGCATTTTGGGAGACTGAGGTGGGAGCATTGCTTGAACCCAGGAGTTCAAGACCACCCAGGCAACAAAAGCAAGACCCTGTCTCTAAAATTAAAAAAAATTTTTTTTTTTAAATTTTAAAAATTAGCCAGGCATGTTGGCATGTGGGCTCAGGTGGGAGGATTGCTTGAGCCCTGGAGGTTGAGGTTGCAGTGAACTGTGATCATGCCACTGCACTTCGGCCCAGAGCAAGACTCTGTCTCAAAAAAACAAATAAAATAAATATTAATTCTCATTATATTTGCAACATGCTGTGCTAGGTGGTAAGCACCAGACTTTTGGGTCAGGTTAATGTGGCTCCATCCTTCTGGAGGATGGAGTTTACATTCTGGTGGGAGTTTCACACTAGTAAACCTGAAATTACAATACAGTGTGACAAGTTGTTGCTGTGATGAGTCATCTTAAGGCATCAGGGAAGACTTCCTGGAGGTAGTGACTAGATAATGATCTGGAAATTAGCTAGTTTCAAGGACAGTAGGTGAAGTGTTTCAGATAGGAAGAACTTCATTTTTAAAAACTCTTAATTAAAAAATTTATTTTTAATTGACAATAATTGTAGGAATTTATGGGGCATAAAGCAATGTTTTGGTGTCTGTATACATTGTGGACTGATTATATCAAGCTCATTAACATATTTATCATCTTACATATTTATCTTTTTTTTTGTAATGGGCACATTTGAAACCTTTTCTCTTAGCAGTTTTGAAATAAACATAATTATCTGTAGTCACCTTGCTGTGCAGTAGATCTTGAGAACTTATTCTTTCTCACTGGAAGTTTGTGTTGTATTCTTTGGTCAACATCTTTCCATCACCTACTCTCTCCCACCCCTTCACCTCCAGTGCCTGGTGACCACCATTCTACTCTCTGTAAGAACTGCATTTTAAATATCTATTAATTGTACATATTTTGTAAATTCTTGCATTCTCAATACAGTGTGCATCCCATGAAGAACTGGAAGGGAATAGGTTCAAATCAGATAGTTTAATTATATCCTGTTGCTGTGGAAGAGATTGGGTGATTGAAATTTTAATATGAGCCAAGTGATAATATTCCAATTTTTAAAAATTAACTTTTAAAGATAATCTAACCTTTCAGTTTGGTTGTAATTTTAGATAATTGAAGCTTTTTATGTTTTCATTCTTATGAATATTTGCAAATGAATATAGTATTGACAAGAGCCACTTTGCCTTGCCACGTAATTCCACTAGCTCAAAGCTGGGTAAACTTGAAAACTTCAGCATACTCTGATTTATACAACCCAGACCTTTTTGTAAATTACAGCGTGAGTAATAATAGTCTTTCCTCCTTATTGGCTGCAGGAATGTCCCAGGGAAATTTACCTAGTCAGAATCCTGGTCTCTCTGCTTACCATTCCTTTTGTTTTGGCTCCTCTTACTCATTTTTCTAATGCTCCCAAGTATTCCATGGAATAAATTATATGTGGATGGATACATAATGTTGTAAACCTTGTGCCTGTAATCTAAATTTGAGACTTCAGAAATTATATGCCTTTTCTCTGTTATACTTTCTACCCGTAACATTGCATCCATTATATCATGCTATTACACACAAAAAAGTAAATATTTTGTGTCATATAATTATGTAATAATCTCTCACACTTAGTTTCTTATTTAGAACTAAGGATTCCCTCACATTTAATCACCCTGTTTCAAATATGCATGCAAGCCCAAATGCCATACAACTGCCAAATCATTCTTGCCCTCCATCTCAGTATCTACTTTAATACTGGTAAAGCTTCTTTGGAATCCCCCTTTTGATGTCACATTCTGCCTGGCACCAGGGGGCCCTTAGTTGGGTACCTTACTTTCCCAACTTGAATTATTTGTATAACTTAGATCAAATCTTACCTGGGGGATCATATTCTCCCGATTAATTTATTATACAGTGAACATAAAATAATAAAAAAAATAAAATTGCCTCAACTTCTATTACAAGTGTTTTCATCATTCATACACATCTTGTGTTTTCATCATTCATATACATCATATGCTTTTACGTACTTGTGATTCTGGTGGAGACTAATCTTGAATTTTTTTTTTTTCCTTGAGACAGGATTTCACTGTCTCCCAGGCTGGAGTGCAATGGCATGATCTTGGCTCACTGCAACCACTGCTTTCTGGACTCAAGCGATTCTCCTGCCTCAGTCTCCTGAGCTGGGACTACAGGCACCTGCCACTGCGCCCGGCTGTTTTTTGTAGAGACGGGGTTTCACCATGTTGCTCAGGCTGGTCTCAAACTCCCGATCTCAGGTGATCTGGCCACCTCGGCCTCCCAAAATGCTGAAATTACAGGCGTGAGCCACCACCCCCCCGGCCTAATCTTGAATTCTGAGCTTAAAATTTTAATACTTTTCAGTGTAGTATGGTCTTCATATTTCTCATGTCAATGGCATCACACTATTCCATTGCCTCTCAAAGTGCTGGGATTATAGACATGAGCCACTGTGCCTGGCTTTATGGCCTTAAAACAAAATAAAAAATTCCCACAACAGTTTGCTTTCAATCCTCTCTTTCCCTTCATCAGCAAGCTTCTTTTAAGAGTACCTACCTGCTGGCTGGAGGGGTGTGGCTCATGCCTGTAATTCCAGCACTTTAGGAGGACAAGGCATGCAGATCACTTGAGGTCAGGAGTTCGAGAACCAGCCTGGTCAAAATGGTGAAACCCCATCTCTACTAAAAATACAAAAATCAGCCAGGCATGGAGGCGCACACCTGTAGTCCAAGCTGCTTGGGAGACTGAGGCATGAGAATCGCTTGAACCTGGGAGGGAGAGGTTGCAGTGAACCAATATCACATCGCTGCACTCCAGCCTAGGCGAAAGAGTACCTACTGGTTTTACTTCTGGGTTTTGTTTGGTTTGTTCATTTTTTTGAGATGGTCTCACTTTGTTGCCCAGGCTGGAGTGCAGTAGCACCACCAGGGCTCACTGCTGCCTGGACCTCCTGGGCTCAAGTGATCCTCCTGCCTGAGTCCCCTAAGTAGCTGGGACTACAGGTGCATGCCACCATACCCGAATCTTTTTTTTTTTTTTTTTTTTAATTAGTCAAGACGAGGTCTCGCTATGTTGCCCAGGCTGGTCATGAACAACTGAGCTCAAGTGATCCTGCTGCCTCGGCTTCCCAAAGTGCTGGGATTACAGACGTGAGCTACCGTGGTCAGCCTTGGTTTTACTTCTTTAAATAAAAAGAACTTCACACCTCAACTATCTACCACCTGACTCTTATTCCCATCACCCCACCTCTGAATTATTGTTTTGGGGCTTAATCTTACTTTTCTTACCCATTTGGCACTGTTTACTACTTCCTTTTTCTGTCAGCTCTGTTAGCCTCTGGCTTTTGAGACCAGACCAGTTACTCAGCTCTTTGATCTCTCTCCTGGACTCCTCTAACTCTGCTTTCTAAATAATCTGCATTTCTTAGGATTCTGCTCTTTTCTCTCCCCATTCCCTGAATAGTTATAGGATAATTTGTTTAACTGATAGCTCCAATTCAGAGTTCTTTTCTGAGAGCCAGACCTGTATTTCCAGTTGCATATTGGTCATTTTTACCTTGCTGATTCAGATGCCTCAGAGACTCATGTTCAAACCTGAACTGATAGTCTAGCTCCTCAGACTTTCCTTCATCTGTGTTTTGTATCATGTTTACAATGGACTTTCTCCACATGTCAGTCTACATTAACTCTTCTTGTCTCCTTTCACACTGTTGCTCCTGGCTACTTCTTCTTTCCTTCTCCCTTAATGGTTGTACTCATCACTTCCCATCACTTCTCAAACGATTGTAGTTTCCTCTCACTGCTCACCTCATCTCCCTTCTCTGTCTCCTCTTGGTTATTGTATTTACCACATCTGTTGTGATTGTGAATCTTCACTTCTAGACCTTTAACTCTGCAGGCTGATACTATGTGGTGTTATCATTTAAGTCCCATGCCTAGCAAGGTGTTTGGGAACCAGTGAGAAACAAATGATTAACAGGATCATTTGGGAAGCTTTCCCCAATACCAGGTTAGACTAGGTCACAGTAGGTTAGATGTTTGTGTTGTGAGCCTCTTTAGCAATCTCAGTTTTTTCTATTAAAACAATTACCATGCTTTCTTACTGTTTTAAAAATCAGTCTTTTCACAACAGGCTGCAAATTGTGTGAGGTGAAGATTGTGGCTTTCTTGCCTACCCCAGTGCCTATATGAAAGGAGTTCAAATATTTGTTAAAAAGAATGAATTATATCACTAAATTGTGTTTTAAAAATTATCTGGCTATAAGCATGCACCAGCATTGTGTGAGTGTATTTGGGGTCATCATAACCTTAGCATTATTGGGAATTATAATTTTATCACTTATTAAAATGATAGCTTTTTGTTGATTATTTGTTGAATGTATTTCCACATTTATTTACCTTTTTTTTTGTTCTGTATATCATCTATTTGATATTGATATTGAATTTTTAATGTTTATTTTATGAACTCTTGGAATAATATATTCGGTTTTGCCATTGATTGCGAATAAGTTTCTAATTTTTTATTTTACTTTCATTATACAAACTCTAAATTTTAGAATTATCAAAATATAAAAAATATTTTGTTTTAATGTACTAATTTTTCTATGACTTGAGCTTTTTAAAAAATCAGTTATTTAAAATATTTAATCTTCTTTATGGTGGGAATTGATTTTAGATTTGTGAATTATGTGGTCACAGGTGAATTTAATCTTAGCTGTATTATTTTGAGTAGTTCATACTAGTTTTAAGAGATATATTTTTACTGGTTATTTAAAATTATATTTTAGAAATTAATACTTATATTTCATGTTGGATTTTTAGATTTTATTTTTTAATACTTTATATAAAAATCCTAGAGTTTTTTTAAAGTATTTTGTTTTGAAAGTGTTTTACATGCAACTCATGAAAGTAATTTTGCCCGGTGTGATAATTTAACACAACTCTTGTTTTTTTTCTTTCTTTCTTTCTTTTAGTCCATTATGTATTGCTGGGAACAACTCTTTTAATAGTAAGAGAAGAAGGTGTTGTTTTTCTTTTTAAGTACAACAGGCTAAGCAAAAAAGCTTTCCATTTTTGTTCAACTGCAGGTTTTTAAAGATAGCTTCATGGCATTTCTCTTTTAGTTTGAGTAGATGGTTATTTGAAATTTGTTTAGTTTGACTTTATATACGTCAATGGGAGTTTGTAGTCTAATTATGTATCTTTTTTTTTTTTTTTTTTTTTTTTTTAGACGGAGTCTTGCTCTGTTGCCCAGACTGGAGTGCAGTGGCGTGATCTCGGTTCACTGCAAGCTCCGCCTCCCGGGTTTTCGCCATTCTCCTGCCTCAGCCTCCCCTGTAGCTGGGACTACAGGCGCCCGCCATCACGCCTGGCTAATTTTTTGTATTTTTAGTAGAGACAGGGTTTCACCGTGTTAGCCAGGATGGTCTCGATCTCCTGACCTCGTGATCCACCCGCCTCGGCCTCCCAAAGTGCTGGGATTACAGGCTTGAGCCACCGCGCCCGGCCTATGTATCTTTTTAAATAGAGAATACTAATTTAATAATAGGCTATAAGAACACACTGGAGATTATACTGTGAAATAAAACAAAATGGAAAAAAATTATTATTCCTTTATAGCAGAAATTTGCTTAAAATCAGAAGTTAATTCCTAAGATTTAGAAATTTGTTAACAGTATTTGCATCTAAATTTGTTATGTAAAGCATTCTTTAAGTTTTTTTAATGATAAACCCCTACCTCACAACTTTTTACTTTGATAAATTTCAAATATACAAAGGTTACAAGAATAGTACAGTAAGCATACCATACATTTTTCACCTAGATATTTATTACTAACATTTTACCACTTTTCTTTTTCTGCCAAACCATTTGAGAGACAGCAGGCATTATGACACACCCCTAAATACATAGATTCAGCATGTGTCTCCTAAGAACAGGGACATACTATAATACAGCCATAATTGTCACTTTAAGTTATTTAACACTGTTCATAGAATATATATTCCTATTCCTATTTTCTTATTTTCCTGTTAATGTACTTTGTATCTTTTCTTCCCCATTCAGGACCCAGCCAAGGACCATACATTGCATTCAACTCAGGCTGAGTTAGTCTCCTTTATTCTAGAACTGTTCCCTAGCCTTTTTTGGGGTGAGAAGGGGTGCTGTTTTTGGTATCTTTTGTGATATTTTTGTTTTTATTTTGCAGAATGTCCCTTAATTTTGATTTGCCGACTGTCCAGTTATTACTAGATTCAGGATTTTTGGCAAGATTACTGCATGGGATACTGTGTTCTTCTTTGGGCATGCTATCAGGAGACTTCTGAAGCCATAAGTTTAATATTAAGTTTGATCACAGGTTAAGGTGATGTTCTCGCATTTCTACACTGTACTAGTACTTTTATCTCCAGTATAATATATGGGGGAAATATATTGTTAGTATGTGGTTTTAGCATCCACTGATTATTTTTGTCTACTGTTACAGTGGTGATTGCAAAATAGTGAATTTTATAATTCTCTCATTTCTTCTGCATTTATTGGTTGGTATTCATCTTTAAAAAAAGAAGAGTTCCCTCTCCTTACCCCTTTATTTAATATCATTTTTTGACTGATGTGTTCACTTTGTATTTATTTTTTTGAAACAGAATCTTGCTCTGTTGCCCAGACTGTAGTGCAGGGGCATGATCGCAGATCACTGCAACCTCTGCCTCCTGGGTTCATGCAATTCTCCTGTCTCAGTCTCCCGAGTAGCTGGACTACAAGTGTGTGCCACCACGCCCGGCTAATTATTGTATTTTTAGTAGAGACGGGGTTTCACCATGTTGGCCAGCCTAATCTCAAACTCTTGACCTCAAATGATTCACTCACTTCGGCCTGTCAAAGTGCTGGGATTACAGGTGTGAGCCACCGTGCCCGGCCAGGGTTCACTTTATAAATTTAATATGCTATCATTCATTACTGTCATACTTTTCATACGCAGGTTATGCCAGCTTTAACCATGGGAGCCCTCAGATACTATCTTTGAATCATCTGAAGAATTTCTTCTAATCGCATATATGTAGAAAAATAAGTTTGACTTTAAAATCTCCTTTTCTATTTACATTTCTGTAAATCCACATAGACTTTTCTCCTGTTCATATTGTGATCAAAAGAAAGATTTTTGTAGACCCTGGCAAGATTCTGCCATTCAATTGGGGCCAACGTAATTTGAATGACTGCTTCCCTATAACTGCTTAGAAGGTTTTAGTTATCACTTCTTATCATGTAGAAGCTTACTTTAGATTTTTTTCCAGTTGCAATTGATTTTCCTGTCTTTTAGGTCTAGGGGTAGGGTGGGTGTCAGAGACATATTTTAACTGTGTTTTTTGTGGTCAGTTTAGGAGTTGAGCCTGTACTGTATATAATACTTCCACTCAAAAGGATCCCAAACAGAAAAGGAAATGTGATGTAGTTGACAGTACTCCTGTAGAAATTGGTGAAAGGAGTGCTGGCAGTGTGACCAAAACAATCCTTGCTAAAATACCTGGGAGGAGTTGCTGAGACTGATTTTTAGAGGGATTTTTTTTTCTTGAGAAACATTTGGGTATATTATTATTTAAGACATCACCCAGCACCCAGGCTGGAGTGCACTGTGACATGATCACAGCTCTCTGCAATCTTGAACTGCTGGACTCGAGCAACCCTCCTGCCTCAGCCTTTGAGTAGCTAGGTGTACACGTGTGCACCATCACACCCAGCTAGTTTTTTTGTGTGTGTGGATACTGGGTCTCACTGTGTTACCCAGGCTGGTCTCAAACTCCGGACCTCAAGCTCTCCTCTCGACTTGGCCTCCCAAAGTACTGGAATTACAGGTGTTAGCCACCATACCAGGACTTGAGGCTGTTTTTTCTTAAGGTTTAATATACTTCTTATCTGTGTATGTAGTTGATGCTGTACAAAACAGCGTATGACTATCATGCCTTACTTTTAAAATATTCTCTTGGCCTTTGACTTTGGGGCAAGATCTAGCTATGGGCCAGTAAAGCAATCTGAGCCCATTAATGATTCTTAAATCATGATGCTGTAGAGAGAAGTAGGATCTGGAGGCAGTCACTGGAAAGATGAGATAATTTAGAATTCTCTTAAAATTGTTGTGTCTTTATTGCTTAGTTTTTAACTTGTCATTGTGGCTTCCACTGTTTTTGAGATGAACTGGATTCATGTCCCCGCTTTATAGACGTAGAAAGCGTAGATAGTCTCCCCTCCACCGATAGTTTAAGTATCCCCTCCGTCATTAGTTTCAGTGTTATGAACTGATGGGCTCAGCACAAAAGAGGGCAAAGGATAGAGGGTACAAACAAGGGAAGAGACATTGCTTGTTTCAAATTACTGTCAACGGAAAATAATAGAGAGCTTTAAAAAGACCCAAGCTGGCCAGGTGTGCTGGCTCATGCCTGTAATCCCAGCACTTTGGGAGGCTGAGGTGGGAGGATCCCTTGAGGCCAGGAGTTCGGGGCTAGTCTGGGCAACATAGTGAGACCCCATCTCTACAAAAAATGAAAAAAAAAATTAGTTGGACATGTTGCACGTCTGTGGTCCCAGCTACTTGGGAGGCTGAGATGGGAAGATGGCTTGAGCCTGGGAGGTTGAGGCTGCAGTTAGCTATGAATGCGCCACTGCACTCCATCGTAGGTGATAGAGTGAGGAGACCCTGTCTCTAAAAAGAAGAAAAAAAAGTAAAAAGACCGAAGCTTATGCTAACACCAGACATGTGAAAGAAGTGGTACAGCAGAAGCAAGAGGTATTAAAGGTTACTTAAGCCTGTTGGTATACACTGCTGCTCTGTGTTAGAAGTAGATTCTAAAGACGTACTAGTGTTCGACTAGCATGTTTTAGACCATCTTAGAAGTGTTTACATCTTGCTGGGTATTTGGTAAATGGGACTGAATGTGTATTATTAATGTGAAGGAAATTTTTTCTTGTAGTCAGCATGGTTTAAGATTGGATGTAATACTGAAATATTTATGGATGAAATTATGACTGGGTTTGCTTTACAGTGAACTGTTGGTTGGTGAGAGGTGGTATGGGGAGAGGTTTCAGATGAAGTAAGAATGTTTTTAAGGTTTTTTTTTTTAATAACAATGTTTTTAAAAAATTGAATGAAAGACCTCAAATCAACCTTTCTCAGTGGGTTCCTTGAGAGAATTAAGCTCTAATTTCCTAAGGCATCTAATGTGAGTAATGAATTAATTTATTTACTGGCAGCCACAATGGTACTAGTTTTGTATTCTTGGGAGAATTGAGAAAGTAGTCATTTTTTGTGTGTTCTGTAGTTTGAAAGGAGGAAAATTGGTGAGAAGAGTTGGTTGAGAGTGTGGAAATACATGATTGATTCAACATTTTAAAAATGTTTTGTAATTTGACCTTTGCCCTTTACTTATTTTTTAAATAAATACGTTATTTTTTTTCGAGACAGGATCTTGCTCTGTCTGGAGTAAAGTGGCACGATTACAGCTCACTGCAGCTTCTATCTTCTGGGCTCAAAATATCCTCCCATGTCAGCCTCCTGAGTAGCTGGGGCTACAGGCGCATGCCACCACTCCTGGCTAATTTTTGTATATTTTGTAGGGATGAGATCTCGGTATGTTGCCTAGGCTGGTCTTGAACTCCTGGCCTGAAGTGACCCTTCTGCCTTGGCCTCTCAAAGCTCTGGGATTGCAGAATTGGCCTCGTTTATTTTATACATACAAATTTTGAACTTCAGTTTTTCTTTCTTTCTTTTTCTCCCCTTCCTTCTCTCCCTTTCCCCTTTCCTTTCTTTTTCCATCCTCGTCCTTTCTTTCTTCTCTGTCTTTCACAGGGTCTGGCTCTGTTGCCCACGCTGGAGTGTAGTGATGTAGTCATAGCTTACTGCAGCATTGAACTCTTGATTTGAAGTGATCCTCCTGCCTTAGCTTCCCAAGTAGCTGGGACTAAAGGCGTGAGTCACCACATCTGGCCTTGAACTTCACTTTTTGAACATGATGGAAGTACCATGTTGTAAACATATACTAAAACTGTTGGAAAATGTGGTTTTCTTTCCAATTAGGTACAGTCTGAAAATACAGCCTGTTGAGAAAATGCATCTAGCTGTAGTTGCCTGTGGTGAAAGACTGGAAGAAACTATGACCATGTTGAAGTCAGCTATCATTTTCAGCATGAAACCTCTTCAATTCCATATTTTTGCTGAAGATCAGCTCCATCATAGCTTTAAAGACAGAGTAAGTATTTGAGACGTAGTCAAGGTTGTACAGTTGAATATTTAATAATACACTATAATAGAATGTTGTTGTAATAGTCTGTTTTCACATTGCTAGAAAGAACTACCTGAGACTTGGTAATTTATAAAGAAAAGAAGTTTAATTGACTCACAGTTCAGCATTGCTGGAGAGGCCTCAGGAAACTTAGAGTCATGGCAGAAGGCAAAGGGGGAAGTAAGGCATGTCTTACATGGCAGCAGAAGAGAGAGAAAGAGAAAGAACACCACACTTTTAAACCATCAGATCTCATGAGAACTGATGGTTATCACGAGAACAGTAAGGGGGAAACAGCCCTCATGATCAAATCATCTCCCACTAGGTCCTTCCCTCGACACATGGGAATTACAGTTCGAGATGAGATTTGAGTGGCAACGCAGAGCTATACCATATCAGTTGTTTTATTTCTTCACTGCACAAAAATATTTGTTCTGTAACACCACCCTTTTAAAGTGGGGAGTGCTCCTTGAACCACTTCCATCTGAGTCCAGGTCTAAGGTGAAAGAGGAAGGTTCATTTTTGAACGGCGGTGGGCTACTTAAAAGTAAGTTCTTGGTGAAACATGGAGGTTTTATTTTAGTGACTCTAGTTCCAGGATGCTTTGACTAAGAAGTTCTATGATTTATTTTGTCTGTATCCTTTCCTTGGGAGTGCCTGAATCAGAGCTTATATAAAGGTTTTAATCCTGTTTTGAGAGGAGAGAATTCTTGATTAATAATATGGCAGGAAGTGGCTTCTGGTTCTGATAAGTAAGTTATTTATTTTGGTTTTGTATTAGTTAAAATCAATTTGGCAACAGTGGCAGAAAACCCAAAATAACAGTGGCTTAAACAGGATTTAAGTTTATTTCTCTCTCCCATGAAAGTAGGTTGTCTGGATTATATGGCAGTTCTTTATCTTCAGATACTCTGGCTTCATCTGACTGTGGCTAAGCCATTTTCAACATGAGGCTTCTGCTTGATGGTCCATGATGACTACTTGGACTCCAACCAGTGCACCCATATTCTGTTCAACTTGAGGACAGGGAGTGAAAAAGGGCAGTATCCTTCTCTTAAGGGTACTTTCTAGAAGTCATTGTGACATTTCTGCCAGTATCCCATTGGTCTGAATTTAGTCATATGACCATACCTAGCTGTTACAATGGAATATATACTCTTTAATCAGGCAGGTCAGCCTTGTAACTTCCTTAACAAAAACAACAACAACAACAACAACAACAAAATATTACTAAACAATAAGAGAACAGATACAGGCAGAAGAAAACATATAAGAAAAAGAAAATTCACCTGAAATCTCACTACCTTTTGTTCTGAGATGGTGGTAAAGGTGATGCTAATGATCATTCATATTTTTGTTCTCCTCCCTCTCTATCGTCTGTTTGCATCTGTCTACTTAAGCTTTTAAATTCATTTGGATTTTTATGCTTGGTCTAACTGTAAAAAATATATTTGATGTTTTTTCAGGTTAAATCAGTTCATTTTGCATATTTAGTGCAAAAATACTAGTTATGAGCTCAGATCGTTTAGTTTTCTGCCAAAAACGTCTATACCTTTTAGTTTTTGGCAGAAAACTAAAAGGTGTAAAAGTTTTCTTACTGTTTAAGTGGTATATGAAAGTATACGTTTTTACTTATTGTTTAAAAATATTTTTAGTGTCTATATTTTTGTTAGATAATTTTGTGAACTTGGTCTCTATCTGGATTGTTTTTTAAAATATTGAGGAATTAATCTTGTCCTAGGGGTTAAGAGAATAGTAATAGACTGCTGCCACTTATGGAAATCTTTGAAAATGTAATAGAAAAGTAAAACATTTATTGCATTATCTTAGATGCAGCCTCTGTGTTGTGTTTACACCTGGCTGAATTGTTTGTGTAACGTATACTATATTTTTAAACTTAGTTTTCCTTTGACTGTAATCATCACTGAGAATGTTTGGTTTTGCTTTTGATGAAAGTATATCAAATATTTTATGGAACATGCTTTTAGTACATGAAAGAACACTGTTACATGTTAAAGTGACTAAGATTTTATTTTGAAGTTGGTATTGAAAAGATCTTTAAGTGATTAATAAGTGGAGCCAGGAAATTACAGTGCTAGTATTTTAAAATAATTCGTAGATAGCTGGGTGTGGTGGTGTGCACCCGTAGTCCCAGCTACTTGAGAGGCCTGAGGTGGGAGGACCACCCGAGCCTGGGAAGTCAAGGCTGCAGTGAACCATAATCATGTTACTGCACTTCAGCCCAGCCTGGGTGACAGAGTGAGACCCTGTCTCAAAAAAATAATAAAATAAAATAAATAAAATAAAATAATCAGAGACACCAAAGCAGAGTGTTGGAAGTAAAGGCATTCCCTTAAACTATGTTGGAAGATACTGTTTTAAAAATGACTTAAACACAATCATAATTCAAAAGAGATCATATTCAGCCTGTACATAAACTACTTAGTTTTTCCCCCCAGAGATTGTTTCTTACTGCTCTTTAGGAAATTTGAATCAGTAATTCTGTTGAAATAAGAATGAGAGATATTACTTAAACTGAATTTGAAACAATTCAGTATCTTGAAATCCATTTAGGGTACTAAGTGTAAACATGTTCATCATAGATTTTCAGATATATTTTGCTTTTTGTAGTAATTTTTTTTAAATTGGCATTGGCTATGTATTTATCAGAATATTTTATTATCAGAAATATTCAGGCATATTAAAGCTATGAATTGATGGACAAATTTTTTAATTAGTTTCACATTTGGTGTGACTTTGAATGGAAGCATCTGTCATATATACGGTGGTAATAAAATTAGTGCTTAATTTTTCTGATTTTAGCTTGTTAATGGGTTAAGAGAATTTATACATTAGGTAAAGCTGAGGAAGACAAATTTGCAAGGGTCTTTCACCTTTCTGATTTGGGGAGTTGGACCCTGATAACTTTCATTATGCTTCAGATCTTAATGGTGAAGTCTTTCCAGGATCTTATTTTGATTTTTAGATTTTAAATGAAAACAAATACCATAGTGGAACAGAAGAATCTTTCCCTTAATTTTACAGCATAAAATGTATATTATCTTAATTTTTAGCTGTTTTGTTTTATAATCTGTTGTTTTATGATTTTGCAGAGAAAATTCAGGGTGAAACTATACTGGTTTTTTGTTTTTTAATTGTTTTAGCTTGACAGCTGGTCATTTCTACAAACATTTAATTATACGTTATACCCCATAACCTTTCCAAGTGAGAATGCAGCAGAGTGGAAAAAACTCTTTAAACCATGTGCTTCACAGAGATTGTTCTTGCCGGTAAGTTTTTTCCCCCGGTGTCCTTTTTTTTTTTTTTTTAAATTTGAACCTCACTTTTACACATATGAGTCTCTGAAGAGTTACATATAATTCCAGTTAAATAATTAAATTAATAAATAGAAATCAATACGGGTACTATTTGCCTTTTGAACATGAAAAAATATTCCTATGGAACAAGTAAAATAAAAACCCTGTTAAGAATGAAAAATTTTTAGTAATTTCTGTTGAGATACCAGTTTAATATATTCAGTTGTGTGGAACTCTTTTATCTATAAGAAGGAATAGAGGTTGCCAGGTCTTAATGGAGCCAAGTCTGTTGCCAGCAGAAGTGCAGTGGCGTTATCACCTTCAACTTGTAGGCAGCATTTCGAGTTTGAGAAATGAGATAGAGTGCATCATTAAATAGCAATTTGTGTCTTATACCAAGCCAATTTATCTATTGTAACTGATACTTAAACAGAAACAAATTTAAGGCATATGAACTGAAAGGGGAAATGGGAACTATTTATTCAGTGGGGCTGTTCTTTGGTAGTGTTCTATGGTGATAAACCTTGATTTTGTTTTTTTTTATATACAAATGTTCTGAAGCAAGGTTACGTCTTTAATTTTGATTTGATTTTACCCAGTTTTAAAATTCACAGTTGTTTAGACCATTATGATACTTAAATACTTACAGTTTTGCAGCTTAAACACATAGAGAATACTTATGGTAGAAATATTGAATTTAAGAAGCACACAAGTTTCCAGAAAGTATATAAATTATGGGGAAGAACCTTCAGTTACTTCTTATTGCTAAGTGGATTAAGGCAATCCCTAGCTTATTAAGAAAATGGTTTATTGAATCCAGGATATCTGTAAGATTAAGTTATAATATTGATAAACAAGTCTGCCTAAGCAGTATCTTTGTTGCTCTGCCTTAAAAAGTTGTGTCCTAGGATCTTTCTCTTCCATTTTAAAAAGCACACAAATAAGGGATTAAGATTGGTTAAAAAAATATGTTTTAGATACTTCATGTAGGTTTTATTTTAAGTAAGTTTTATATTGAATGATTGCAGTGTCATTTAATTAATGTGTGAGTGCCTAGTATTTGTCAGTCATCTATATTGAAATGCTGGGTATGTAGGAATGAATAGAATACACAGGTTTCCTGTTTTCATAGAGCTTGTTATCTGATGTGGGAGACAGACATTAAATAATCACACAAATGTATTGAAAAAACAATAAGAGATGAAAGAAAGACGTGAGGTTATGGCCATTTCTCTGCCATTTTGTTATGGTACTTTATTAATACTTGGAACCATGGCACTTTTTAGCACTTTATTAACAAGTTTATTATTGATGTTGTTATATGAAATTTGCCAGATAATTTAATGATGTAATCTAGTTAAATCCCTAAATGGAATTTTAAGTACAAGAACTACTTGAAACCTGTCAAATTGACCTCATACTTTACTGTTACTTCTAATCTTTTTAACCAGATTTAAGTAAATTGGTGCTTTATTTTTTTATAGTGATAAACTTTTTTGCTGAGTTTTTCTTCCTTTAAAATAGATGCATGAAAAGAACTAATGTAAACTGTACCAATGCCTTCTTCACCTGAAAGGAATCAGAACTATACATAGGTGATTATTATTTAACCATATGTGTGATTTCCAGCTGGTAGTGGCTCCCAGCATTGAACTTGAAGCTTTATGCAGATTCTTCCTACTCTGCTAACAATATAGTAATCTGTAAACAGATGTGACACAGATGTAGAATGTTGCTATTAAAAACAATTCTCACTTCACCACCCCTCAAAAAAGTGAGACAGACATACAGATTCCATCCCCTCACACACACCTTTTTTTTTTTTTTTTTTTTGAGACAAAGTCTTGCTCTGTTGCCTAGCCTGGAGTGCACTGGCGCAGTCTCGGCTCACTGCAACCTCTGCCTCTCGGACTAAAGCGGTTCTCCTGCCTCAGCCTCCTGAGTAGCTGGGATTACAGGCATGTGCCACCGCACCTGGCTAATTTTTGTATTTTCAGTAGAGACAGGGTTTTGCCATGTTGGCTAGGCTGGTCTCGAACTCCTGACCTCAGGTAATCTGCCTGCCTCAGCCTCCCAGAGTGCTGGGATTACAGGTGTGAGCCACCATGCCTGGCCACAGATTCCCTTTTAGTTGAGGTCTTTGACCAAGTGTACTTTCCCTACTCAGGCCCTGCAGTCAACCATCAGTTTTTTTTCCCCAGCCTGATGTTAAATCCGCTGATAGATAAGGGAGGAATGAGGTGATTTCAGCCTAGTAGCTGCTCATGAAGGTGATGGCTTTAGTTGCAGGAGGAAGTAGCAGCTTTGAAAAGTAGCAGAACTAGGATCAAGCTCCTATTATATTCTTAACTAAAAAGGTTTAGATTCACCTATTTATTGAATCTTACTAATAGACCAGGATAGGCAGTAAATTTAAATTTGTAGGAGTCAGAATCTAAAGTTCATGGGTAAGGCAGAAATGAAAAATTATCCTTGGTTGGGCGCAGTGGCTCGTGCCTGTAACCCCAGCACTTGGGGGACGCCGAGGTGGGTGAATCACTTGAGGTCAGGAATTTGAGACCAGCTTGACCAACGTGGTGAAACCCCGTCTCTACTAAAAATACAAAAAATTAGCCGGGTGTGGTGGTGCATGCCTGTAATCCTAGTTCCTCAGGAGGCTGAGGTAGGAGAATGGCTAGAACCCAGGAGGTGGAGGTTGCAGTGAGTTGAGATTGCGCTACCGCACTCCAGCCTGGGTGACAGAGTGAGACTCTGTCCCAAAAAATAAAAAATAAATAAATAAATTAAATAATTATCCTTAAAGTTCCCCAGGGAAGTCACATGTTGGAGATTTATCTCTTAGAAAGTGCAACATAGCCGGTCTTTCTTCTAAGTCAAGCCTTTACCCTTGCTAGGTGCACATTTTGTTTTGATTCATTGGGAGACAGCCTGGAAATAAGAGCATGGACTCTGAATCTGGGTTGTCTGGGTTCCAGTTTGACTCTACCACTTACTAGTTGAAACTGAAATGATGTAAAGATGCCAGTGTTACAGGCCAAGGGGAATAAGTTCAGAAGATCTTTATTTGTATTGGTTTATTTCTGTATTTATCTCAGGAAATTAGGATTCAAGATATAAATTTACCTAAGCTAATATTATTGCCCATTATGAAAAACATTTCCTCCCTGATCTTTGAAGATTTGGTATTCTCTCAGTTTTTATAATTGAGTATTTGTTTTGGTTTGCTTTTATATCTTCTCAGTTTTTATAATTCTCTCAATTTTTATAATTGAGTGTTTGTTTTATATTCTCTCAATTTTTTATTCTCTCAATTTTATATTCTCTCAATTTTTGTAATTGAGTATTTGTTTTGGTTTGTTTTTATATCTTCTCTGAAAGTTAATGTGAAGGTTAGCATAGTATCTTTATATATATGCTATTGTTAAAAATGACAGATTTGGGAAAGATTACCTTAAAATAATATAAATTAGCTAATCTCTTAGGTGTATCTTATACAATTAGAGGTGCTTTTATGTTTCTTTTTAAAATAGAATTATAGTTAATCATTCAAATATCTCTCCTTGTAGTTAATCCTGAAAGAAGTTGACTCACTATTGTATGTCGACACTGATATCCTTTTTTTACGACCAGTTGATGATATTTGGTCTTTACTAAAGAAATTTAATTCCACACAAATTGCTGCAATGGCACCAGAACATGAGGAACCTCGAATAGGATGGTATAATCGCTTTGCTAGGCATCCATACTATGGAAAAACTGGAGTAAACTCTGGAGTTATGTTGATGAATATGACTCGAATGAGAAGGAAGTATTTCAAGGTAAGTCACTAATACGGGTAGTTGTTAACATTTCTCTAAAAACCTTCTAAATTGTTGGCTTTTCAATTTAGTTTTTAATTGATAAAGAATTTTTCTATTTAGAATAATCTAGAATATTAGAGGAATCTAGATATCTAGATTTATCTAGAAGTGTGTTCATATTCTGTTTAACAGCATTACAATAGGTCAAACCAGTTGACATGACAATGAAGTAAAACAACAGTGCACTAAGTCGTGAACATCATCTCCCTAGATTGCCATTCCAGGAAGCAGATGTTATTTTGTAGTTGTACATTCATAGAATACATAGAATCTAAATTATGATATACCTTAGGGACAACATGGAGTTGCAGTTAAGAGCATAGACTCTGCAACCTGTTTGTTCTCAACCTGTAAAATGGAAATGATAGCACTACCAATGTCTTGGGACTTTTGGGAGGAGTAAATGAGTTAGAACAGTGGCTGACACATAGTAAATGTTATCTATTACGGTGTTATTGGAAGTTAACTTTAAAAATTCCTGCATGTTTCCAGTATTTCAAATTGTGGGATCAGTAGAAAAGTCAGACTATTTAAATTCTCTGAGTGTGCATTTAGACGACATCAGTATGTGCTACCATTTACCAGTTTTATGTAGATTAGTTTTATATCTAAATTGCAAGTCACTGTAGTTTGCTTGCTCTGGAATCAAACTGGCTTTCTGTGTAGCTTTGCCTCTTGTGCAGTACTTAACTACTAGCCATTTAGTTAACTTTCAAGTATAAGTTCTCTCAGCTGAATAAGATAATAAACAGACTTAACTAAGTTAATTTAAAAGAGATCTGTTGAAAATTCTTAGTAGATCCTGGCATGAAGTAAGCATTAAAATGTTAGCTAAAAACAGTGACTTCTGAGCAAACACTGTTCCCTCTAGGAGTATAGACTTACCTGTTTATTCCTTTATGTCTTATTAGGACTCAGTTAAACATTAAGGGATATCATGTCTTTTATGGTATGAGTATATGTGTACATTTATATGTATATATTTTTGTCATGTATTTTTGATATGGTATCTGGTGGGATGGAATTTATTCTTCCTACATGTCTGATTTAAGCCTTTGCCTCATTTGGAACTGTTTCCTCTTACCTTTGGTATAGGCAGCAGTACTGCTGTAGCCATTACCGTATGCCAACACTTCAGTCTTAGAAGTCTGACAGCTATTACCGGTCACTGTTCTATTCTGTTGATCTGGTAAACTTAGTTTTTTTTTTAGCCTTCCCTTTTCCGAACCTTTTTAAAGTCCTGTTTTAAATTTAGTTTTGTCTCCCACAACTGATTGCATTAATAAGCCCATAATAAGCCCAGTGTTAGGTAACCTCTGCTCTTGTTTAACAGAGAACATCTCTCTTTGGTTACCAAGTTTGTTATTATATATCTTGAATTTTTAAATTTCATGTACTATAAAGTTGTACTAAATATAATAAAACTAGGATAGTAACATGATTGTTATTTTCTGATTGTTAGACTATGCACAGTGATCTTATACCAGAAGATGGTGCTGTAAGATTATCTGCAAAAAAATAATGTGACTTCTCAATAACTGCGTTTGAAATTTATGAAATTAATAGAAGTTTAGTGTTGCAAAGAACTATAGGGATAATATAACACCCTTTGATTACAACTTAAAAATAGCTATATAGTTCAAATCCATTGTTTTTAAAATTATTTTATTCTTATTTTACTTTTTTGTAGAGAACAGTCTCTACAAAAAAAAGAGTTGCCCAGGCTGGTCTTTAACTCCTGGCCTCAAGTGATCCTCCCGTGCTGGGATTATAGGCATGAACCACTGCGCTTGGCCAGATTTACTGTTTTTTTACTTACCTATTACTTATTTAAATATCATTCATAAATACTTTAATAGTTTCTCCCTTTCCCTTTTTCTTTTGTTTTTCTCTGACATGTTCTAAACTACCTAGAGATGTAGTTATGGGGGTTGGAATAATTTCTAAACTTTCAAACCTTTTTTTCTTCTGCACATTACTGACTATGAAAAAAAATACAAGATGATTGGTTGTACATTAATTCAGCAGGTATAATTTACTTCACACCTACTATTCCTATGTTACAAACAACCCTATTCTTGCTCCTTGGAACATACTCAGATTTGCTTCATTTTCAAATATTATTATACTTAGGATTGTCGAGATGGTCCTACAAAATTTATTGATTTTTAATTCCTTTTCTCATATATTTTTATTTTTCTTGATCTCTATGTCTATAGCAAACATTGTCTTGGTTTTTTTCCTGCCATCTACAGTTTCTAGCACAGGACTTAAATTTTAGAAATTTAGCAATATAACTGAGTTACTTATAATTGCTTTCCAAACGGTTTTATACAGATTGGCGACTATTGCTTCATGGTTCTTAACCCATGTACAGCCACAATACAAATTTAGAACAAAGGTCATAGTTTAAGTTATTTATTTGTTTTGCTGTCACCTGGTTCTTACCACTCATGGCTGTTCATTTCCAACCTGATGTATTATAGTTATGTATATTAAAAAGTTAAAATAGGACCAGGTGTGGTGGCTCAACGCCTGTAATTCCAAGACTTTGGAAGGCTGAGGTGGGCAGATCACTTGAGGCCAGGAGTGTGAGACCAGTCTGACCAACACGGTGAAACCCCATCTCTACTAAAAATAGAAAAAATTAGCTGTGCATAGTGGTGCATGCCTGTATTCCCAGCTACTTGGAGGCTGGGACAGAATCACTTGAACCAGGGAGCAGTGAGCTGATATCACGCCACTGCACTCCAGCCTGAGTGACAGAGCTACAGTGTGAGTGAGACTCTTTGTCTCAAAAGAAAAAAAAAAAAAATTTACATTCAAATACTTTAATAATTAATTATTTAATTAAATATTTTAGTTTAAAATTAAATTAAAAATTCTTTTTAAAAAGCATATAATTTTTAATCTCATAATTGTATATTTGTTAGATAATGAATAACATTGATTAAATGATTATGTTCTATTTTGCATAATCATATTTGCAGTGTTGAATCCCTGTTAGGGTATTTATTTTCTTTCCTTCTAAAAAATGTATTACTGTATTTCTTAATCTTTTCCTGTTTATTAGAGAAAAACCAAAGAGTATAAATTAGACATGGTGGGAATCTTTTCTTTGTTAGTTTACTTTGCCCTTTTCAAATGTCTGTATATTACTTTGTATTTTTTTTGTCTGTTTGCTCCACCTACTGAGGGCAGGATGTGTCTTTTGTACAGCTTTTTATTAAGAATATTTAGCATGGTGTCTGACATAAAGTAGCAACTTGATAGATAATTGCTAGCAAAGGAGAGTCAGATGAAGGTTTTAGAAACTAGGCCATGAATGAATTATTGAAAAATACTGGAAAAGAGAACACTGTGTGTGAAGTAGTTACAGTGTTTTTACATATTTGTAAGATGTATGTGATAGAAGACTTTTCTTGTGTTAGTACATAGCTTATGAGAGCAGAATAGTAACAATGTACATCTTGCCAAAGGACTTTTTAAAGTGAAGTAACTAGTCTTTGGGAATTGATGAGTTCCCACTTTTTTGTTGGATGCTCTTTAATTTTATATGTATGTATAGGACAGGCTGATAATGATAGTCCATACATTTTCAAAGCATGCTTAATTTAAAAAATGAAACTAATTGATCTTAATGTAACATACATGTATTTGGTCATAGGTTTGCTAAATTTTGTAAAATTAGAACATTTTCTGTTTTAAATGTTATGAAACTAAATTATGTTTATAAATATTCAAAAAATTCATTGTAGAATAAAAAGACAGATTTGCTCTTGACATATCTCTCCACACTTTCATGCCTTCACCCAGAGTGACACTATAAACTTGGCTGTGTGTTCTTTGGACCTTTTAAAAAGTGTATTTTGAGGCTGGGTGCAGTGACTTATGTGTGTAATCCCAGCACTTTGGGAGGCCGAGGCAGGTGGATCACTTGAGGTCAGGAGTTCGAGACCAGCCTGGCTAATATGGTGAAACCCCATCTCTACTAAAAACACAAAAATTAGCCAGACATGGTGGCAGGTGCCTGTAATTCCAGCTACTAGGGAGCCTGAGACATGAGAATCACTTGAACCCAGAAGGTGGAGGTTGCAGTGAGCCGAGATTGTGCCACTGCACTCCAGCCTGGGCGACAGAGTGAGACTCCATCTCAAAAAAAAAAAAAAAAAAAGATATTTTGAAACAAGCATATGCGTGTATTAGCATTTAGATATAGGATTCTTTTATACATTTTCAGCTTGCTTTTTTCATTTAGTAAATAGTTGACTGGTTGACTGACTTCTATGTCATTATACATAATCACATTTTTAATGTGTGTATGATGTGGAGAATGGATGATTTTATTTTCTTTTTTTGTGTGTACCTAGTATGGATATGTAGTTGTATGGCTGAAAATATATTTTAAATTTTGTATTTTCTTGACTATACTACCGGTGTGGTTAAAAATATTTTCTTAAAATTTGTAGCCATTTCTGTTTCTTCTTTTGTGAATGGCTGCTTGCCCATATCCTTTGCCCACTTCTTGGTTTTCTCTTTCTTACTCACTTGAACTCTTTTTATATGTAATGCCTCTTTATTAAACTCATTTCTCATACTTTTCATTGGTTGTCTTGGATAGTCTAGGTTATATCATTAGCAGATAATACTAGCGTTATCTCTTCTTTTCCAAATAGTTTTCTAATAGGACTTTTTTCTTTAAGGTTTTTTTCTTTTTTAATTTTTTTCCTAAGACTGCACTGGCCTCTTAATTTTGTCTTTCGTTGATTTTCTTTGAATAGATACATTTCTTGTAAGATATATATTCAAATATATATATTTGATTCATATTGGCTTTTAAAATTTAAATATATATCTATATTTCTCTGTATATTTGAATAGATAGAATCACTTGAAGACTTTAACGTGGTGTTGTACAAGGGCTCCACCAGTTCTGCCTGTTGAAAGTGTTGCTGGTTTTTGTCCTTGTGTAATTGATATTTTTCTTTTCAGAGCCTAAGAATGTTTCCTTAACATACTCAATGACTTATTTCTAAGAGTTATCTTTTCAAATTGTTTCCTTAAGTAAAACTTGTTTTAGTCGTTTTCCAGGTTAAAAAAAATTCTGGTTATAATTACTGTTTACTGTGTTCTAAGAAATTTCACACAAGGATAATACAATTGTAGCAGATCAATTTAAGTATGTGGATTTTTTTTTCCACGAATTCTGGCCTTCTCTTTTTTGAAGGATAGATTGTTTATATCATCACTGAATTTACTATAAATTATACAGTAGCTTATAACAGTGTTTCTCAAACTGTGTCAAAGAATTAATTTTTAAAAAATTTTCAGTATTTTATGAGCCAATACTTTTGTAAAAGATAGATTGCTAGAAAAATAAGTAGACATAAAACTATTCTATTAACTTGCTGTAAAAGTTTCAGAATCTTACTCTTAATTTCTGTACTTAATTACTTAATCTTATTGAGGACATAGAAAAAATTTACATATTAGCACACTATGTGAACTGCACTATGAAGAATACTGGTTTTTACTCTGGATAGTTTAAAAGGGTCACATAGATCTAAAAGGCCCAGTATTCAAGTCTACCCCTTCCACCAGGTTCTCACTGGACTCAGTTACTTGCTTCCTTAAGTATTTAACTTTGGGTTTTCAAATAACAAGTTTTGAGCATTAAAAAAAAACAAGCATTACATTCAGTATCTGAAAAAGCATTAAATTCAGTACCTTCTTTATTTTAAAAAACCGAAATATAAATTGATGGATTATTGGTATAATATTTTTATCTTATTTCAAAAGGCAGCATTGTGCTTAGTGGCTAAACAGTAGGAGCTTTCCAGTTAAAATGAAGATAAGGATATCTGTTAATATTACCATAACTTTTTTTTTTTTTTTGGAGACAGGGTCTCATTCTGTCACCCACGCTGGAGTGCAGTGGTGTGATCTTGGCTCACTGCAAACGTTCACCTCCCAGACTCGAGTGATCCTCCCACCTCAACCTTCCAAGTGGCTGGGACCACAGGCGTGTACCACCATGCGTGGCTAATATTTTGTACTTTCGGTACAGGGTTTCACCATATTGCCCAGGCTGGTCTCGAATTCCTGAACTCAAGTGATGTGTCTGCCTAGGCCTCCCAAAGTGCCGGGATTACAGGCGTGAGCCACTGTGCCTGTCACTATAACTATTAAGTAATATTTAAATGGCAGTTTTCAGCGTGGAGGAATAACAAGCTCCCATGTTAGACAAGTGAAAGAAATAGGTATAAAAAATTAGATAGGATGTAAAATTATTATTTGCATGACATATTTATATCCCTGAAAAACTCCAACCTATTAAAACTACTGTAAACATTAAGGATGTGTAATTAATTTGGCTGGGTTGAAAATTAAAATACAGAAATTGCTGCTTTTAAAAGGAGAGTCAAACTGTTTACTGTGCTGGCTGACTCCAGGGGTTCTTTCTTAAGTAACCTATATGGTCTCCTCCTGAAAACAGTGTTGATATGCCAATTAGTTGATATCCAAGAATAGGAAAATACTTTTGCTAGCAGAGTTGTAATTCTGATAGCAAAGCTTACAGTCATTAAAATGGGTTGGGTGAATCTGTTAGCTCTTCAATAGTATGAGAGGCATCAGGAGACTGGGGTCTCTTTCTTGGAGTGCAGTCGTAATATTGCCAAAGATGCCAGTCCTAACTTGCCTCCCTCTGGGACGGTGAGAGTTTATGGGACTACATACATCTGCTAGACTGGATCCAGTTATTTTCCTTAGCAAATCTTCTTTGACTTTGTATGTCATTCATGGTGCCTCTTTACAGAATTCTTTGTGTGCATTTTCTAATGTACAAGTAGCAACCTTTTAGAAGATAAAATGGAATCCTCTCAAAAGAGATAGTATACATAGGAACAAACTTGAAAGAAATTGGCAGTATATGTGTATATACACACACATATATATATTTTTTAAATGTAATAAGATAAATGAACACTTAAATAAGTAGGAAGACATATTATGTTTTTGGATAGGAAAATCCATCATAAAAAGGCCAGTTCTCTATGAGAATTTTTTACTACAGGTAGACACAAAGCTCATAAATTTCTGCTGCTTTGTTCATCTTCCCCACTCCCTCTACAGCCTTCATTTTTGTCAATCATACTGTTTTTTAGTGTTTAACTTTAGTTATGTATGCATTTTTTAACTTGATTTATCAATTTCAGAATGATCTATTTGAACTGCCAATTATAAAAGTTAAGCAAATCAATCTGAGAATAATAGCCATCATGGTAAAAAAATAATAATAGCTAACACTGAATATTTACCATGTGTCAGGTGCTATTCCAAGCACTTTAAATTTATATGTTAACAGTTTTAATCATCAACAACTCTGACGTAGGCACAGACATAGGTACCAAAACTATCTTCATTTTAAGATAAGGACACAGTTACTTTCGCTTTCTTTCCTGACTTACTAGTTTTATCACTGCCACATACAACTTCCTTTTGTTATCTTCTCTTTTACTGGACAGCCCTTCTCACATTTAGGGTTGGAAATGTCACTTGATATTGTGAGGAGTTTGCATTTCTCTTTGTGGCTTTGTAATGGTTACTGTGGGTTACTGTAATATCTTTTGAATGTTTTTATCAACAGAATGATATGACAACTGTACGACTACAATGGGGAGATATACTTATGCCATTGCTTAAAAAATACAAACTGAACATCACATGGGGTGATCAAGATCTATTGAATATCGTGTTTTTTCATAATCCAGGTAATTATCTAAATTCCTTTTATTTGCATTAAAAAATCACAGATAATACTGAGTGAAAAAGGAAAACATGCAGTTATCTGATTCTGTCTTATATTAATGATTATTGCTATTTATGTTTAAGACAGAGTAAAACTTTTCTTGAATTTTGCTTTAATTGGAAGAGATCTAAATGCCGAACATTTTTCATTAATTCTTACTTGTAAGAGCTGTATTTTTTTAACTAAAAGTTTTGCATAATGTTACATTTGTGGAATTAGGGGTATTTGCTTCATTGTCTGGTCTTCTCTTTATGTAGAAAGCCTTTTTGTTTTTCCGTGTCAATGGAATTATCGACCAGATCATTGTATATATGGAAGCAATTGCCAAGAAGCAGAAGAAGAAGGAATCTTTATTCTTCATGGGAACAGAGGTGTTTACCATGACGATAAGCAACCAGCATTTAGAGCTGTTTATGAAGCACTAAGAAATGTAAGATTTGCCTTTTCTGTTTTTTTAACTTTGTGTTTGAAAATACTTTCAAGCTAATGGTTAGTTTACAAAAATAGTACAAAGAATTTTTATACACCCTCAGCCTCATCTGTTACTAACATTTTGCCTTATTTGCTTTGTCATTGATTCTCTCTACTTTTTTTTCTGAAAACAATGTAGTTGTTTTTTCAGAAAACTTAAATTTGATTGTAAGTTGCATACATTAAGGTCTTTTACCCCTAAAAACTTCGTTGTTTTTTTTTTTTAAACTAATTAAAGGACATTCTCTTATTAACCACAGTACATATATCAAGCTAGAAAATTTAATACTGATGGAATACATTAATCTGCCATCCATATGGCTTTACTCTCTTTGAACTAGAACAGTTTCTCAGTCTTTGTCTTATATGACATTGGCATATTTTGACAATAGAGCCTCTTCACACCTTTTTTTTTATTAGAATGTTCTTCATTTTGGCCTAATGCTTCCTTACAATTAGATTCAGGATATACATATCTGCTCAGAATACTCTATAGGTGGTGAGATGTCCTTCTCAGGCTCTCATAGTCATAGTCCCCTTTGTCTGCCCCTTGCTGGTGATGTTGATTTTGATCAGTCAGTCAAAATGTCGTTAATTTTCTCCACAGTGTAGTTATTTTTCCTTTTATAAGCAGCCTATGGGGAGAACCTTTTAAAATCATGTAAATATTCTGCTTCTCATTAAAATTTTCCTACAAGATTTAGCATCTGTTGTTGGTTCTTGCTCAAAACAATCTTCACTATGTTATTTGCAAATTGATGATTGTTCAATACTAGCATTCCTTCCACATACATCATTTGACGCTTGGCATGCATCTGTAAGGAAGAGCTCTCCCTTTTGCACATATATTGACGTTTATATAATCAGTATGAACCCTTTGATACTTATTTTCTCCAGTGATTTATAATTCATTATTTCCTTCTAATTAGGTTGATGCTAAAGTTGTTCCAGATATGGCCACTGGGAGCCCCAGTGGCTACTTCTTGTGCCTCTTTGACATGTGCTCATGACTTTTTTTGAGTACCTCCTTTATTTTCTGTTCCAACAAAATATTCCAGGTTTATTTTATACTTTCCCTGCCCTACCCTTGAAATTAGTCATCTGTCAAAGGAGCTCTGCTTCCCTTTAGTAGGCTCTGGATGTTAAGCATGTTTATTGCTACCATGGTCTCATTGCTTCTGAGCTTTCTCAGTGGCAGAGCTAGGAAGTATAAGCATGCACACATGATGTTATGTGTTCACACCTGATTCTCTAATTCCAGGCCATTCTTCCAAGGCTCTTCTTTGCTTTCTTCTACTCTATATTTTATCTCCTTTCTTCCACAGTTAGAATCCTGACTTCTATCAATAACACATTTTCTCATTTGCTTAATCCTACAATTATTTAAAATAATTTCAGAAATGTTCCATTCATACCATTGTCTCCACCCCCAAACCAACTTACTCAAAATGGCTTAGGATTTGTTTTCAGTCCTTCCTCTTCCTCTCCTCTGCTCCCAGACAAGGGTGTGTACTCAATACTGTATTCATAAGTTACTTGGATTAGTTCTTTTTTTCTGATCTTTCAGTGTGATTATTTTATTCATTTGAAATACAGTTGGATTCATTTGTTTCCGTATGCTTTCAGTTTTAGTTTTTTTCCCACTATCTTTGTTGATATAATTGCATTTTTTGATAGGGGGATGTTAATACACTTCACAAAGTCAGAATTACATAAGAGTTTACTCTCATGTAACCTGTTATCTTAGCCCTCTCATCCTAACTGCCCCCTACCTCTATAGGGTACCAATTTCATTGTTTTCTGGTTTATCCTTCCTGTGTTTTTAATAAGACGAGCAGATGTGTGTATGTTTTGTAATTTCCATTTTTTTACACAAAAGGTAGTTTAGTGTATATCTTCCTTCATTCTTTGCTTTCTATACTTAAAATATTCTGGAGATATTTCTCTCTCTTAATTTTTTTTTTTTTTTTAAAAAAAACAACTGTATGGTACTGTATTTTATGTATGTACCAGAGTTTATTCAACCATTCTCTATGTTTGGACATTTTGGTAGTTTCCAGTAGCTTGAATTATAAATAATGCAGCAATGTACAGTTAGCTGTGTCATATATATATTTGTATTGTTGGAAGGTGAGTCTTCATGGTAAATTCCTGGAAGTGGGATTATTGGATTGAAATTATTACCTGTGTTCCTCCGTAGGGATTGTTTGTATTCCTGCCAATGATTTATGAGACAGTCTGTTCCCCACATCCTCATCAACAGAGTATAGTATTAGGCTTTTAAAATTTTGTCATTCTGATGGGTGAGAAATTGAATCTTAGTGTAGTTTTAATTTGCATTTCTCTTTTGAATGAAGTTTAATCTTTTTATATATTTATGAACTATTTATATATCTTTCTGGGGGTAAATTTTCTTTTAAATGTTTCACCTATACTTCTATAGGTTTTTAAAAAATAACTAATGAAACATAATTTATATGCCGCAAAGTTCACCCATTTAAAAAATATAATTCAGTAGCTTTTAGCATGTTTGCAGAATTATACAACCATCATTATTACCATGAGGGCGTTTGGGCTTTGTCACCCTCTCCTTCCTTTAATTGTTAAAAGTTCTTTGTATGTTAGGAATATTAGTACTTTTCCTGTGATACATATTGTGAATATTTTTCTACCAATTTGACTTATTGTATTTGATGCCATTCAGTTTGTATAATATTTTTCATGTAATAAGTTTATCTTTTTTTTTTTTTTCTTTTTTTTTTTTTAATTAACAACTGGGTCTTGCTCTGTCACCCAGGCTGGAGTGCAGTGGCACAGTCATGACTCATTGTAACCTCTATCCCCTGGACTCAAGCGATCCTCCCACCTCAGCCTCCTAAGTTGCTGGCACTATAGGCACGTGCCACCACACTCAGCTAACTTAAGTATTTTTTATGGAGATGGGGATGTTGCTGTGTTTCTCTGGCTGGTCTTGAATTACTGGGCTTAAGCAGTCTGCCAGCATCAGCCTCCATAGTGGCTGAGATTACAGGCATGTATCACGCAGGCTGGCGTGCAGTAGTGCGATCACAGCTTACTGCAGCCTCGACCTTCTGGGTTCAGTAGATTCTCTCACCTCACCCTCCCGAGTATCTGGGACTATAGGTGCATGTCACCAGGCTTGGCTAATTTTTGTATTTTTTGTAGAGGTGAGGTTTTGCCATGTTCGCTCAGGCTAGTCTTGAATTCCTGGGCTCAAGCAATCCTCCTACCTTGGCCTCCCAAAGTGCTGGGTTTACTGGGATAACTCACCACACCTAGCCTAACACCCCTTTTTTTTTTTTTTTTTTTTTTTTTGTTTAAAGTCGTTATCAGAAAGCTTTTTCCAATCTACACTTGGGTTACAGAACAGGTTATAGAATAATTCCTCCATATGCTGTTTCATTTATTACATTCAGACCTTTGCTCTGTTTGGAATTTACTCTTTTGTATTGGGTGAGGAATGGATACTATTTGACTTTTTTCTAAATGGCTATCCTTTTGTCTCAATACCATTTACTTGAAAAATCTATCTTTGGCTGGGTGCACTGGCTCATATCTGTAATCCTAGCACTTTGGGAGGCCAAGGTGGGCAAGCTCAGGAATTCAAGACCAGCTCAGGCAACTCCTTCAGCCCAGCAGTTTGAGACCAGCCTGGGCAACATAGTGAGACTTTGTCTTTAAAAAACAAAATAAAATAAAAGACTGTCTTTAACCAAAAGATTTGAGATACTGACATTATCATAAATTCCATTTGTAGTTTCTGACTTTTCTGTTTTGTTCCATTGGTCCGTTCATTTGTACACTAATAACACACTATTTTAATTATAAAGGCGCTTTGCTGTGTTTTAATATCTGATGGGGCTACTCCCTCTTTATAGCCTGTTTTTTTCAGTGTTTTCTTAGCTATTGTATATTTATTTTTCCATAAGTATCAAATCCATTAAAAAATCTTGTTGGTATTTTTAGGCTGGGCACAGTGGCTCACGCCTGTAATCCCAGCACTTTCGGAGACTGAGGTGGGCGGATCACCTGAGGTCAGGAGTTGGAGACCAGCCTGGCTGCCAAAGTGCTGAAACCCCGTCTCTACTAAAAATACAAAAATTAGCTGGGCATCATGGCACGTGCTTGTAATCCTAGCTACTCGGGAGGCTGAGGCAGGAGAATTGCTTGAATCTGGTGGGTGGAGGTTTCAGTGAGCCGAGATCGCTCCATTGCACCATAGCCTGGACAAGAAGAGCGAAACTTTGTCTCAAAAAAAAAAAAAAAAAAAATTGGTATTTTTATTGGGAGTGTATTAGCTTCATATATTAACTCAGGGACTGCTAACGTTTTGATGGTGTTGAGACATCCCAACTAAGAACAAGGGCTGTCTTTACATTTGTCTTTTAGGAATGTTTTATAGCAAGCCTGTCCAGCCTGTGGCCAATGGGCCGCATGCAGCCCAGGACAACTTTGAACGTGGCCCAACACAAGTTCGTGAAGTTTCTTAAAACATTATGACATTTATTTTGTGATTTTTTTTTTCTTAGCTCATTATTGTTAGCGTTAGTGTATTTTATGTGTGGTCCAAGACAATTCTTCCAATGTGGCCTAGGGAAGCCAAAAGATGGACACCCCTGTTTTACAGGTTTTTTCCTGTAGGTTTTGAATATAACTTAAGTTTATGCTTAAGTATTGTCTTTCTGTTGCTTTCGTAAATAAAGTTTTGTCTTTTAAGCATTTGCTTTAAAAGTTTGGAAAAAAATTATACTGCCCCTCTTTCCCCCATCCCCCAATTGTCTGTTTTCTCTTTTCTTCATGTTCTCATTAGTTACCTTTTATGTAATTAGGGTGGATTGATGGGGGACATGATTAATACTTCATATACCTCTCGATGGGTGCATGAACCATATCTCTGTGAATGTTAAGGACCAAGACTTGGGGCAAATTCAGGGGAGGTTTGGATGTATGCTGTTACTTAACAAGTTGTATCACTATCTAGGTTAGCTGTTTCACTGTTATTAAGGAAGAAGTATTAATACATGTGATCACGCAACTCTCATTTAGATATGCTGTCTGTTCTGCTAGACTGTTTAATCTTACATGGGTGGAAACAAAGCAAATAATGGGAGTGCTACTTTGGTTTAAATGTGGGGGTCAGGAGAAAAGCCGATGACCCCTGTTTACTAGGTTCTCATTATTTGATAGTGTGAAATCCTCTGGTCTGTATAGCCTCATCGATAGCAGTGAGAATAAAAACACGTAACTACAATCCATGGTGACAGAGATTGTTCTAGAACTGTGAAACAGAGTGTCTCAGTTTTGCCTTGAAGGGCCAGGGAATGCCTTCTTGAAGAGGAGGCTTTTGAAGTGGGCCCTGAAGAATAAGTAAGAGTTTGCCAGGTGGGTGGAGGCAGTCTGGGCTGAGAACTGCCTGAGAAAAAGGTTCAGAGGCTGTGAAAAGATCCACGGAGAGGTCAGGCATCCATCTGTTCAGTGTGACTGGAGTGATGGATGAAAGTCAGCAGGGGCCGAAATGAAGTGGATGTGGAGATGATACGCCATGTTAAGGTGATGATCTGCCATGAAAAGGAATTAAAGTTTTCTCCCAGAAATCTGTTTCTTAAACTTGATGGTTGACAAAATGCTAGCAGCATTGTGGGCTACGGTTTCAGTGTATTATTAGCTAAGTTTCTCCTATAAATTTGACAGATGCAGCTTCTAAACAATCAGTTTGTCATGGTATGACTATACTCACTGATGAATTATAAAATTTAGTGTTGATGTTCATTTTAATGTAGCAGGCCTCGTATACCTTCAGAAATTAATACTGTATTTTAATAATGCTTTTTTATGGGTTGTCAGAAGGTGATAAAAATGAAGAAAAGTGCTTGTGGGGTTCTGAGACTTTGCAGGATAGAAGAGAAATGCATTCCTATAAAAATGAGATTCCTTTGTTTCCTTTGAGTATTAAAAAAATCTACTATTAGAGAATTAAATTTCCCTAGTTTTATTTGATCTTTTCTTTGGTTTATAAGTGTATACCTTTAAAAATCCGAGTAATAGTTTTAAGTTGATTAATTACACTTGATTTTTTAAAAAGAAATCTTATTTTTTAAAGGATTTCAGATGATTAATTATCTTTTGTGTTTGTTTTGGGTCTGTGTTAACTACAGCTTACATCTATTCATTTTTCAACTTAATGAAGTTAATCAGTCTTTTATGGTGCTCCTGCTTAGTGTTTTTATATTTCCTTATCTATAATTCAGTGAGAAGTGTAATTTTTAAAAGAATTGTGTTCAGAAAAGGATATTTATGCAAGTTTCAGACAGAGGCTTAGTCATAGCCATGGAATGCAGTGAACAGTATGAATTATAAAGGATGTGAACTATCTTTAAAGTGTGAATTCATGGCTATGTCTGCCAGCAAATCTGTTTTTATAGTCCATGCATATTTGTTAAATATTAGTTGTTGAGTGAATAAAAATATTGTTTAAAAATTGCAAATTCAAAATCAGAACAAAACATTTTATGGCTCTATAAGGTATTTTCTGCATCATGCATTTCATTCTGAATTATATTATATTTTATTTACTTTACACCTTGTGTATATTTGCGTAACTATCTCTGCAAAGCAGTCTTGAATGTTTTCCTTCCCATAGTGCTGGCTTGCATATAGTTAACACTTAGGATTTGTTGGATTGAACTGCCATTCTCCTATATTTTCCAAAGATGTACTATTCTTTGAAAATACCTCAAATTGCCTAATTATGGTCATCACAGCCTCACTGTTTCCTGTTCTTCAACTGACAGTATAAAGCACGAGCCTCCTAAAAATTAATGTACTGGGTCCTGTGCCAGTGAAAAGAGGGAATGATTAACTGTACATGGAAAGGCTTCTCAGAGGAGCTGACATTTGAACTAAGTTGTAAGGATGATGAGTACCAGGCAGAGAAGAAAAGGTAAGGACAAGTCAGGCGTATAGTATGAAAAAAGGTCTGGAGTCAGGTAAGGGCATGCGTGGCCTCTGGGAAAGGGACACCCAGATGTAGGTTATGTACTGCACAAATATGCAGGCACTGCAGATTATGTAAATGGCAGAATGCAGTGTCTTTAGACTATATTTATATAGGTGGAAATTTTGGAAATTTATCTTCTTCCTTAGATTCAAATTGCTTTTGTCATATGGGCAGAAAGAGGTCTAATGAGACACTGTTTTTATTTAAGAAAATATTCATCAAAGGGCTTTTTTTTCCCCCAGTGAAGAAGAAAATATGTTTTAACCACAAACACTGGGATTTAAATCACATGAAAACAAAGAAACTGAATCTCGAGTACTCCATACTCCTGGGAATCAATAGTCTTCCTCTATTCTTAAATGCTTTCATGGTGTTTTCATTTTATTATATAGTAAAAATAATGATCACAGTAGTTTGGGCTTCCCGTAATTTTCCACCACTCAACCAGTTGTTCAAGTGTTTTTTGTACACATTGAACTATTTCTTGACAGTATCACTTGATGAAGTTTACCTTCTTCAGCCTGGCTACACTTTTAACCCAAACAAATTTGTGTATCTATTTACAGTACAGCACTTTCCCCAGATTTCCACCATTCACTGAGCTTCATCCTTCAACAGGATTTTTTAACTGAGTTGGCATGGTGTTGTTTGCTTAATGTTTGGATAAGTAGTGCTGTCTGGTGGTTAATTAAGTGCATGGACTTTTGGATCTAGACTGCTGGGACAGAATCCTGGCTTAACCACTTACTGGATTTATAACTGTGAGAAAATCCTCTCTCCTTGTCTTAGTTGTTTCATTGTCAGATGGAGGTAATATTACCTATATTGTAAAGTTATTGTGAGGCTTAAATGTGTTAATACATGTACAACTCTTAGAATGGTGCCTGGCATGTAGGTAGCGAGCACTCTATGTGCTATTGTTATTTTCATGACATTGTTCCTGGCTAAGTTTCCCCGCCTCTTTTTAAAAATGTTATCTTCAAAACAATTTTAGACGTTTATCTGGAGTATGTGTGATTGATTTTTAAAAATCACTCCAAGGGTGATGGTTTTATGCAGTTAATACTTACGATTTTTCTTGCTCAAAAGATGTCAAAGTTTAGGATCTCTTTGCATCTCTACAGTGACAAAACCCATGTTTTAAACAAACATCCAAGTTCATCCTCTTCTCCATAGATTGACTGCAGCTTCCTGCAGACTCACTAATTGTGCTTGGGGTGATGCTTTCATTTCCTCTCCCTCAGCGTGCTAGTGAACCTTAGGGATAACCTGGGAGAGTTCTGGTTCTGAATTTCCTTTGTGATTTTGCATTTTTCACCAACTTCAACTTCCATGTAAAATGTTCTACTTTTAAGCCCCATCCATCTTTCTACTTGAAAATTACCTAGTTGAAAATACTAAATCACAAAATACCTGGTTGAAGATACAAAGATTACACATTATTTCCACTTTAGTACCACAGCCTTTTCCAAAATATATTTCTTGATACTAGTATATTTTATAGTAAGAGAAGGACTCTAGCCAAAAATATATCTTGGGACAAACAGTCAAACAATACTCAACAGATTTATTTTCTGTTTTAGTTTTTAGACTTTTGCCTGTGCCAGTCTGAATCCCCATGAGGAGTGCCTAATATTTAGCGGTTTTCAAATGTGTTTATTGTTGGGATCTTTCTGTGCAGTTAGGGTTCTGTGGGAAATGCTGAACTGTGTTATCATCTTGCATTCCTCCTGCCATATGCCTCTACTTCATTTCCTTCAATTCCAGCCTCAGCAGTATTATTACCAGAGTGGTTTTTAAAAGGTGGTACGTGGGTGTGGTGTGTGGTCAAGCTCTTCTTTTAGCCAGTCTAGCTTTTATTAGTTTCGCCCAGAAACTTGTAGGGCTTTTGGTTGTCTTCTTAACCAGTATTTCAGAGTCTTCTCTGCCCTTGTGCACGTTCTCCAGGATTCCCCCAGAGATTTACCATGGCTATCTTTCTTTAATGGGAGATAATAGTTCTGTTTAATTTATTGAAAATATTTGTTAAACATCTAATTTCTGTGAGACGTTAAATGGAGATCGTTCATATTAAACTGATTGAAGAAGTTTGGAAAATAATTGAATTTATATACGTACTTTTGCCTTTTAAATTTTTTATTTTTTAAAATTTTCTTTCTCTAGTGCTCTTTTGAAGATGACAACATCCGTTCCTTATTAAAACCTTTAGAACTGGAACTACAAAAAACAGTGCATACATACTGTGGAAAAATTTACAAAATATTTATCAAACAACTAGCAAAAAGTGTAAGAGATCGTTATGCCACATCACCAAAGGAAAAGTGATTCTTGGTGACTGCTAAATCAAATGAATGAAAACAACAAAGAATCAGAGGACAAGTGTGAAGGAATCGTCTTGGATGAAGTATTCAGGAAGGAATTATTCATCTCCAGAATAATTTTTTTCCCCTAAAGAAGTTAAATGAGCAGTATTTTCAGGTAATGAAGAATAAGTTAAAATCTTGGGCCTCAACAATGAAACATTTTTTATCTCTGATATTTTGTAATGTAACTATCATTCCAGTATTGATGAAAATATTATTGAATGGTTTTAACCTGCAGACTTCTGTTGACTCATACTCTCAAGAGTGGTAGGGGTGTGTAGATGGAGAAAATGTACCTCAAACAGTGCAAACACTCAGACTGTGAGTAGAGCAATAATTTTATGTCAGCACTAACCTCACTTTAAATGTGTGAGAAAAAAGTTTGTTTACAGGAGCAGAAACAGTTCTGTTTCTAAAGAAATGTGACGTAACTGATGTAACCATTGACAATCTATGTGTGCCTTTATACATTTCATCTCTGTTTTAAAATATTTTTATGACAATCATGTTTAAAATTATTTTTAGATTATAAGTAAGCTGCATGTTAAAAATTGAACTGTGTAAGGTAGAGGAAAAATACTGAAAACTTTGGGGTTTTAATCTGTGTGTGCGCATTTGTGTGAGAGAGCGAGCGAGCGAGAAATGTAGTGTTTCATTTTGTATGCATTAAACTGTCTTGCCAAAACTCAGATTTAAGATTGTTAAATAGATATTTGGGAATTTGTTTTAAATCACTTTAAATGAAAAACGTCAGCTTTACTGGGCATTCTGGAAGCAAAATGTATTATGCTGATGATAAAATGAGAACCTTAAGAGTATACTCATATGATGGTGGAAAATGTGATGGACCAAAATACATAAGCTATATACTTTCTGTGAGTAGTAATTTTAGTTACAATGGAGTAGAAAAATGTGGTCCATTTAAACTTGTCTTCTACCTCATAATAGCCTTGCAAGATGCTTTTGAAGAAGCAAATATCTAGAGCCTTACTTTAAGTAAGTTAAACAACTTAAGTGGATGATTTGGATTAAGATTGTTACATCCACCTATAGAAAATGTGGTTTTAATTGGGTTGATGTGCATATCTTCCTTTTTTGAGTGTCACTTAAGACAGTTAATTTTTTTTTAAATCTTGAGAAAAATATTGTTTCTTTGGCATTCTTGACCTGTTATCTAATATAAATATAGACTCTGAATACTTAGCATATACTATGCTGGGGCACATATCTTATTTTACCAACAGCATGATTATCTATATGGTTATCTTCTTTTTCTCTCTGATATTTTAATGCTCAAGTAGAAAATTGAAAATCATGAAGGAAAAATATCACCAGTGAAAATCGTGGCAGTTAGTTTTGTGAAGACACAGTGACCTCTGTGGAGACATGGAATGTGCAGAAAGAGATGGTTAGTACAGTTGTTCTGTTATCTGCAGTTCAGTCAGGGGCAAATTGAGAGAGGAAAGTTTAAGCAAGGTGCATTAGAAGTTGATAACCAGCCCAGCATTCTTAGAACAGATGGGTTTAGAGAACACAAGTTGTAGTTCCTTGGCAGAATGCCGTGGTGGATATAAGAAACTGTGAAATTGAGCGTACTGAGTAGAAAATGAGAATACTAAAAATGTAAAGTTTGGAGGGTATGTATGAGATCTTTTCTAATGGTCCTCAAATAGATCATTGCCTGCCTGACTATATAAGATTCTTGTTGGGAGCTTAAGAGTAGATTCCTGAGCTAGGACTTTGGAGACTGTGGCATGCTGTATCTAGGATGGAGTCTGTAAAAAAGTTTCTAATGAAGAGATTTAAAAATTATACAAAACTAGAATAGTGCACAACATCCAGATCTGACACTTACCACTATCTTACCATGTTTGCGTCGTCATTTTTTTCTTTGCTTAAGTATCTTAAAATCCCAGACATCGTGTTATTTCACTGCTGTGAACACTTTAAGTAGATACCATGATATCACACCTAACAAAAGCAGCAGCAGTCCTTCGGCTTCATCTCATAGCCAGATTTCCCTGATTATCTCAAATATGCCATCTTCTAGTTGGTTTGTTAGAATCAGGGTACAGAATATAAGTCACATGATGATTTTGTTTTTAACAGTCACCTCAGACGACTTTGATGTTAGCTACTGTGGGAACCACTGGAAATTATTTTGCCAACTTGAAGTTAGGATACCACAATTCTTGGCACAGTTGGTAGATTATAAATGTGATTTTGAAATATTAGAGGAAGCATTTGGGGTTAATGACAAGATATGAATTTATATTAGTAAGTTCGATAAGATTTAATTTCCTCAGTGAACGGAGAGTCTCAGCCCCATGGGCTCTAGTTGATTGGGACTTGTATAGAGCGTGGTCACAGTTGAATCCAACTGGACTGTATGCTGTGGTCTCACTCATGGTGTGGATTATTTACACTGTCACACACTCTACATGGTGGATCAGTTGGAAGGTTCTTCATCTGGTTTATTTAGACCTGACCTGATTGATCGTTTTACCATAAATTGAATTAATAGTGAAAGCTCTCTTTTAGGTACTGTTTCTGCCTAAAATTAAAGGTATCACAAAATGTGTATAATAATTTTTAAATGAATTTTCTGAATTTATCTTTAGACAAGGTAATTCTTCTTTTGAATTCTAAAGAAATGCAGTTCTTGGAGTTGATGAGAGGTTGAATTATAGATGGACAACTTAGAGAATGTATTCCATTTTCATATAAATGGTCTTTCATAAAACATATATCTATGCAGTTTATATAAATTACATGATTTATTATTTGAGTCTATGTATTTTGACCTCAGAACTATCTCTGGGCTACAGTATTACCAAAGTGGGATGCCTTTAAAATGCAGTCAGACTTCATTTGTGTGAAGTAGAAAAGAACTTGGGAAACCTTTAAAAATATATATTGTGATTTACGCTTTAAGAAAGTGCATACTTTTTTCTAATGAAGAGTAGTTCATAATATATAAGGGTTTTAAGGCCCTGAAATAATAATAGTGCTTACTCATTGCTCTCTCATCTTGCCTCCAGTCAGATGTTATTGGTATAGTGAAAAGAAGACCAGATTGTGAACTAGATCTGGATTCTCTTCTTAGTTACTCAGGCATGTTATTTAACCTTCTCTGTGCCTTAGGTTTTAAAGTACAATCAGTGTACCCTTCAAACCTCACAAGATGAGACTCAGAAGAGATAATGGATTTGGAAGCATTCTTTGTGGCTTATGTTAGGCCACACCAGTGTTACTTTTGAAGTTCTGTTTTGTTCTGTTGTTTTCTGTACAGAGCGTTCAGTTTACTCAGGCTGAATGTTTTCTGACATATATCTCCAGTATGAATTTGTTTATTTTATGTAAGGAAGAGTTTTTCAGGAAGAGAAAGTAGAGAAGAAAAGAATGATGTAACTAAATCAAAAAAGAAGGAAAAGAGAGGAAGTGATAAAAGGGGTGAGGAAAGAGAAAGGAGTAAGAATGGGAATGGCAAAGGGCAGAGGAAGAGAAAAGATGGAATGCGTGTATGGAAAATTGAGAAGTAGAGATGGAGAGAAATGGTGTGGAAACATTTACTTTTTGAGTTGTAGCCCTCATGCTACATCCGTTTGCTTGCCTAGGCTCTCTGGGGTCAGGAAAGGTGCTGACTTCCATGGAATGGGGCAGCAGGGCCTGCTGTATTTGATTTGTTAGTACTAGAGTTGTCTCCCAATCACCCAACTTACTGATCATTTAGTCCCAATTCAACATTTTGTGTGTGTGTGTGTTTTTATTTTAAAATTTTTATTATTTTTATGTTTTATTTTTTACTGGATCCCAGTTTGTATTTCCCTGTGGAAATACAAGTATCTTCCTTTTTAGCGTTATCGTTTTATCTATCCCAAGTGTTAGACTGCAAGACTAACTACATATTCCCCAGTGAAGGTTGGAAGTGGAGGGGACTGCTTCATTAGATCTGAAGGTGGCCCAGGAATGTGTTGCAGCAGTTTTCCCAGATGATACTGATGAGAGGCCAGGTTTGGGAATCACTGCCCAACCTTGGATGGCAAATTAAACTAAATTACACCAATTTATTCCTCAGTCAGGATACTTTCAGTTGAACCATTCTGAGTAGATATAAGAGGACAAAAGACAGCAGAAATACCTTAAAAGATATTATTCATTGTCTTATTTTTCACATATTTGTATTTAATAAATACCTTAGCAGTAATCAGAACTTCTTTGAGATGTTTTTAGGAAGGCCACTGATTTGTTTCTTAAAATAATTTTTTTGGTTCCTTAGAGTAGAGAAGAAAAGTAGGGGTGCAGTATGTCAGGTGTGGGGCCAGTTACCCATTTATTAAATGCAGTTTCAAATGTCTTAAAACAATAATTGCCTTATTGCATTTTAATATTTAATAAAGTAGATTAAATAAAGATTTGTATTATAACAGTTATTCTTTTATACAATGCCAAAGCAACCCTTTTTTGCCTATTAAAGTCTGGCTAAACTGTTCTGATGTTGTTGTTTCTTAATTCATTAAACATGAAACTAGGTTTTACAAAATTATATAAACTTAAGACAGAAATCTAAAAATGGTACAAGAAAATTCTTTTTTTAAAAAAACAAATTAATATGTTATTCAAATATTTAGCAATTAAAGACTAATGAGAAAAACAGAATAGCATATTGGATGTAACAGTTTAAAATGGATTGCATATCAATGTCAGACTTTTAAATAGAAAATATTTATTATCACCTCATTTCTACCAGTAATTTCAAATGTTTAATGGGACTTTGAAAAAGATAAGAAAAAATAGAAATGAAAATTTCTCTCATCATTAATACTGTGAATACTATTTGGAAGGTCCCTGGTCAGACATTTAAATATCAAACTGAAGAACTGATTTGGAGCCTTTGATTATATTTAGTTTATATACAGAATCTGAATATTTACACACATAGCACACTATAGCAACCTCTTGTAAAAAATCGTGAAGATAATGCAGCAGTATAGTCTATTAAAAAGTAAATTGGCTGGGTGTGGTGGCTCATGCGTGTAATCCCAGCACTTTGGGAGGCCGAGGAAGGAGGATTGCTTGAGCCCAGGAGTTTGAGACCACCCTAGGTGACAAAGTGAGACCCCATCTCTACAAAAAAGTTAAAAAATTAAAAAATTATCCAGGTGTGGTGCCATGTGCCTGCGGTCCTAGCTACACGTTAAGGTGAGGCAGGAGGATTGCTTGAGTGCAAGAGTTTGAGGCTGCATGAGCCAAGATTGCACTGTTGCACTCCAGCCTGGGTGACAGAGTGAGACTCTGTCTCAAAAAATAAAGGAAATTGGCTTTGACTATGAAAAATAGCCATTTTCAACCTTTTTATAAAACTTCAGGGAATATTGGAATATTATTTTGTCAGGCAAAAATAATCCAGGGCTTGAGCATTGCTGTAGAATATGTTATCTGTTCAAAACTTAGCAGAGCACACATGCATCACATGCATTGTCATCGATATTTGAGAGCTCTACCAATGGTTTTTGATGGATGCTGTAACAGAAGGTCCATGAAGAGGATGGTGGTTTGCACCTATTCCTCAAGTCAGAAACTGGAAAAGGTTGCAGGTATTTCAATTTTCCCAATCATTTTGCATAAATGTATTAATATTTTGAGTAGTAATAGTTCTAAAGCTGCAGGAAGGCATCATTGTATACTGTGATATGTAGAGAATACTACTCTTACACTGCTCTTTATCTTAAAATGTTTTGGTATACTGTGAACATTTTCCTCTATTTGGTGTATTTTGACAGTTTTTAAAGGAGAATATAAAATTATAGATTCTGGTCTAAACTAAGAATAATGGAAAGTTGCTTCATCCTGCCTTAGAGGAGTTTTCAGTTCATCCTCTTCTTGAGGAACGATGTGTTGCTGTTACTAAATAAACATTTACTCAATAAACATTTTATTTCCTTAAATTATGTGTCTGGATTATTTTAGCAATCAAAAACAATTGTAGAATCTTTGGGATTGAGGTGCTTGAGAACCAGGAGTCGAGGTGGAGGGCGGTTCCTGGATTGGCTAATTCAGCAGCTGAACATTGTCATCAAGAGCCTTAGTACCTTCTGCCTTTCATTGCCATTCTCACCAAGTGAGTCTGATGTCTCCCCTTACGGCTCCAAAGTGACCACAAAGGTTCCAGGTGGTGGATGATAAGAGGCTGAAATATATATATGTGTGTGTGTGTGTGTATATATATATATATATTTTTTTTTTTTTTCTTTTTTATAAGAGGAAGGTTTCTCCAGCCCCCATTCACTTGCTCTCATGGCCACAGCAATGTGCATTATCTCCAAAGCAGTCACTTTTCAAAGGGAATAAAGCTCCTATGATTGGCTCTGACCATGAAGATTTGCCCTTGAAATTAAAAATGACCTCCCCTTGATGAATAGCTGCTCAGACAAAGGGGAACAACTTCCAGGTTCTGGATAAAGTTGGTGGGGTAGGAGTTTATAGGGAGTTTGGAACATAGCTGTTCGGTGGGCAACAGACCATGTGTTGTTTTACTGACCCAAGTATTTCCTATAATTTTCAGGTGGATCAAATTTCACATCTAGAGAAGAGCACCCTTTTCCATCACAGAAACTAGTTTTGCTTTTAAAAGTCTCTGTAGGCTGGGCATGGTGGCTCATGCCTGTAATCCCAGCACTCTGGGAGGCTGAGGCAGGCGGATCTCAAGTCAGGAGATCAAGACCATCCTGGCCAACATGTTGAAATCCCATGTTTACTAAAATACAGAAGATTAGCCAGGTGTGGTGGCATGTGCCTATAGTCCCAGCTACTCGGGAGGCTGAGGCAGGGGAATAGCTTGAACCTGGAAGGCAGAGGTTGCAGTGAGCTGAGATCATGCCACTGCACTCCAGCCTGGCGACAGAGCAAGACTCTGCCCCCCTCCCAAAAAAAAAAAAAAAAAGTAGCTGTAAGGCCAGGCAAGGTGGCTCAAACCTGTAATTCCAGGACTTTGAGGGGTTTGAGGTGGGAGGATCACTTGAGCCCTGGAGTTCGAGACCAGCCTGGGCATCATAGTGAGACCTCCCCTGTGTACAAAAAATATAAAAATTAGCCCAGTGTGGGTGGTGGCACACGCCCGTAGTCCCAGCTACTTGGGAGGCTGAGGCCAGAGAATTGCTTGAACCCAGGAGGCAGAGGTTGCAGTGAGCCGAGATCATGCCACTGCACTCCAGCCTGGGCTACAGAGTCAGACTTTGTCTCAACTAAGATGAGAATCATGTGTACTAAAGAAAATTTAATAGAAAATAAGTCTCTGTAATGTTACAATCGATCAGTTTTCAGTTTTGTATATTTTAATTTTTATACTTTCTTTGTCGCAATCATAAAAGGTTTCAAAAGACTGGAGGTGATGATGGCTTCTGAGGAGAGTTTAAAAGTCCCTTTAAATTTGTGATGAAAATGTATTTGCAATCTTTGTCATGTTTTAAAAATTATTTTTGTAAATTAAAAGTTCCAATTGAAACAATAAAAAAATACAGAAGAGTTAAAAGTATATTATGTGAAATATGAAGGAACTTCCTCACCATCTACAACTAAAACATTTGGTTTCTTCCCAGTCTTGTGTTATGTACGTGTACATACAGGAACACAAAAATGTGGCTGTAAAATGATTTCTGCTTTATGCACTGTTGTATAATTTGCCTTTTTTCACATCATCTGTGACATCTTAGTACATTAGATCCACCTCACTCTTCTTCATAGCTGTGATTATTGTATAGTAGTGTCCTTAAATAGAGTACTACACAGATTTCTGAAGTACAAAAGTGTAAGTAAATGAGTTAACTTGATAGGGGAAGTAGAAACGAACCAGTTTCTCATTTTTTGCTTAAATTTGATTTAACTTAAGGAACATCAGAGTAAAACTGTAGTGTAAGTATCAAAATAAATGTTAAATTTTTTAAAATTAAAAGTGAAATTTTCTACAGTTTGATACATACCAATAGGTTAGTGCAAACGTTATTTTTTTATTTTGCCATTTTAATGTTTAATGGCAAAAACCGCAGTTACTTTTGCAACAACCTAGTAGGTAGCAATACTTGATTTTGTGAAACTGGTGTGGCTGATAAATGTTACTTCAAGGTTCTTTTCCATATGTATTTTTAAAATATTTTGAACAGTTTAAAAACTATTTGTGGTCTGGATGTGGTGGCTCATGCCTGTAATCCCAAGCACATTAGGAGGCTGAGGCAGGAGGATTGCTTGAGACTAGGAGTTTGAGACTAGCCTGGGCAGCAAAGTGAGATCCCATCTCTATAAAAAAAGTTTTAAATGAGCTGGGTATGGTGACTTGCACCTGTAATCCCAGCTACTCTGGAGGCTGGGGCAGGAGGATTGCTTAAGCCCAGGAGTTTGAGGCTGCAGTGAGCTGTGATCATGCCATTGAACTCCAGCCTGGGCAACAGAGTGAGATCTTGTCTCTTTTTAGATAGATAGATAGATAGATAGATAGATAGATAGATAGATAGATAGGAAGAAAAAATTAAAAACTGACCACCAAATGTGTCTTTGTTTTGTCCACTGTTCTTTAACATTTAAAAATATTAAGAGAGTCACTTGAATGGTTAAAAGATATTTTTAATATATAAAAAATATATATGTGTATTCAAAATTCCAGAAACATTTTATTTAACCCAGTGTATCTAAAATACATGGACATGTCAGTATAAAATAAGGTATTTCATATTTTTTCCCCATACCAAGCACATATTTTTCATTTACAGTGCACTTCTCAGTTTGAACTTGCCACAGTTCAAGTGTTCAATGTCCACTTGTGACTGGTGGCTATCATATTGGACTATGCCTCTCTAGAATGTAAAGTCTCAAAGCAGACACCATTTCTGTTTTTACCGTAGTATCTGTCACTTATTACCCTGACGACAGTACTATACATGGTAAACACTAACATTTGAATTTTAATCGAGAAGTGTTAGAATCTTTTTTGTGAATTTGGAAGAGTTTGAACTCTAGCCATTTAAAAAACAAAAACATTAAGTAAAATGCTTCAGAAGATGCCCATCCTCATTGATTGTGAAATAAACCAGAAGAGTTTCATTTTTTAAAAATTGTAATGAGTGGAGCTTGTATTTTTTAATGTAAGCTCAGTACTGAAAAGTTACAGTGAATCTACTGTGCAGGAACTATAGATGGAAATGTAAGGTTGGTATGTTTTATGTACCCTCTTAGTTCACTTTTTGGAATCATTGATGATTCATGCACATAACATTAATCTCAAATCTGTAATAAACATGGGAACAACCTAAATGTCCAGAGATAGGGAAATGGTTAGAAAATGATACATTTTTCTAGGTCAGTGGTTCTCACCTGGAGGCAGTTTTGGCCCCCAGGGGACATAAGACAATGTTTGGAGACATGATTGTCACAAACACAACTATACAGGTGGGAGGAAGGAAAAGAGTGAGTACTACTGGCATATAGTGGGTAGAAGCCAGGAATGCTGCTAAACATCTTATTCATTGGACAGTCCCCCACAACTAAGAATTACCTAATCCAGAATGTCAGTGCCACTGTTGAGAAAGTGGGATATGGGTAAATAATAATTGCAAGATGTGATTTGATACAGAGAAGCACAGGAGGCGATAGCCACACAGGGAAGTCAAGCTGCTCTTGAGGCATAAGAAATGTTTCCCAGAGAAAATCACATCTGTACTGAAATCTAAAGGAAAAGTAAGGGCTAGGCAAGAAGGGTGAGGAAGAACTTTATGTATGTATGTATTTATTTATGCTTTAGATTCAGGGATACATGTGCAGAACGTGAAGTTTTGTTACATAGGTATACATGTGCCATGGTGGTTTGCTGCACCCATCAACCCATCATCTACATTAGGAATTTCTCCTAATGCTATCCCTCCCATACCCCGCCACCCCATGACAGGATCCTGTGTGTGAGGTTCCCCTCCATGTGTCCATGTGTTCAACCATTGTGGAAGAAAGTGTGGCGATTCCTCAAGGATCTAGAACCTGAAATACCATTTGACCCAGCAATCCCGTTACTGGGTATATACCCAAAATATTATAAATCATTTTATAAAGACACATGCACATGTATGCTTATTGCAGCACTATTCGCGATAGCAAAGACTTGGAACCAACCCAAATGCCCATCAATGATAGACTGGATAAAGAAAATGTGGCACATATACACCATGGAATACTATATAGCCATAAAAAAGGATGAATTCATGTCCTTTGTGGGAACATTGATGAAGCTGGAAACCATCATTCTCAGCAAACTAAACACAGGAACAGAAAATCAAAGATCTCGTGTTCTTACTCATAAGTGGAAATTGAACAATGAGGAAGAATTTTCTAAGCAGAAGATTTAACTGCAAATGCCCAGATGAGAAAGATTAACATGAGTTCTGGAAACCAGAATTAATTTGGAATGTCTTTATCCTGCTTCCACAGCCACCAGCCTAGATCAATCTAGGTAAGCTGTCTCTTAACCTAGATTATGGCCACAGCTACCTAGTTTGTCTCCCTGCCTCCATTCTTGCTCCTCTAAGCTGTTTTCCAAAATGTAACCAGAATGGTCTGCCTAATGCATTAATCTAGTAAACATGCCTGTTGTGCTTACAACTTTACCATGGCATTGCTGGTGATAAGCAAACTGAGCAGGTGTCTTATCTCTTCCTGCTTTTGACTTCAGGGTAATGGAAGTGGCTGTTGGTGAGAGAAGTTTGTACGATGAGAAAATAGGATGGATCTTCTGATGAAAGTAGGCTCCAGAGCCAATGAATCAGGTGACTGTTCTGAGGCTGAAGATATTCCTTATAGAACTGGGGTGCATTCCGAGAACAGGAAGTCTGGGCCTTTGTGAACGACATATGAAACATCAGGAGACATAGGAGAGCCTCAGGATTTTGATAACGACTGCAGATCTCCAGAATTGAAATTTTCTTCCGGTAGGGAAAAAGTACATAAGTTGCAAAATGCCTATGTTTAGTCTGTTGATAAGAGAGAAAAACCTGTCAACAGATACAGCAACAGCAGATACGGTGGGATCAGGAGACCTTCATTCTATCACCCATTCCCTCTCATTTCATGATCATTTTAGAGTCTGACTCGTTAATCTTACCAAAACTACTACTTTCATATTCTAGGTGATTTCAATACATACATAAATGATATTTTAAACACCTTAAACTCTTCCTGACCCTACCTCAACACTCATAGTCACAGTCTAACCTTGTCATTACAACTGCTTCAGCCTCTTTATAATTTTGGACTTGTACGTCTTACTGATCACCACCTCCTCCACCTTCCTTTCCAGTTCACTTCCTCTAGTATTCTGACTTTAACAGTTTTCCTATTCCATGGGGATTCCAGTCTACTCATCTACCACTTTTCACTGCCCCTTGTCCACTTGATGTCCTCCTCTCTTCCCTTTCTTGCCAAATTACATGCTATTTGATCATTGTAATTATTTACTTGTGCCTGGGCGTGGCGGCTCACACCTGTAATCCCAGCACTTTGAGAGGCCAAAGTGGGCGGAACACCTTAGCTCAGGAGTTTGAGACCAGCCTGGGCAACATGGTGAAACCCCATCTCTACAAAAAAATACAAAACAATTAGCTGGGCATAGTGGCATAGACCTGTAGCCTCAGCTACTCAGGGGGCCGAGGTGGGAGAATCGCTTGAGCCCGGGAGGTTGAGGCTGCAGTGAGCCGAGATCTGAGATTGCACCACTGCACTCCAGCCTCCTGGGTGACACAGCAAGATCCTGTCTCAAACAACAACAACAACAACAAAAATTATTTACATGCATATGCCCTCAACTTTGCCCTCTCTCACTTCGTCATACTACTTTGGCAAAACCACAACCTTGGTTAAATCCAACTCTAGATCTATTCTTTATCTGCACTAGTGTAGCTGAAGATGGCTGAAGGAAAAACAAAACTGCTTACTGGTCCTACTTTAAATTCATGGCCATGAACCTTATAAACATAAAAAAAAAAAAACCCACACACAATATATAATTTAAAAAAAAGAAGACTTTTATTTTCTGTAAAGGATTACAGTTGCCATCCTACAGGCTGGGAAGCATGCCTCAGGCCAAGATCAGAGACAAGCTCTTCAAAGAAGGTGGGGTTGGGGTAAGAGCTTTTTGCCAAACAGTTGGCTAAACATATGTATTCAAATTACTGGAGGAGCTATGAATGTTCATGAAGGTCGTCCTGAGACATTTTTTATTGAACATACATGTAATATGTGGTCCATGTTCACGTTGGGGTGGGGGCTTAAGGTCTTTTCAGGACATGAAGGCATGCAAGTGCACAGCCTCTCTAAACCATCCAGAACCAGCCCATGGTCCAGTTGGTCGTCTTTTTACATGGAGAAAATTTCTGAAATTGTCTCCTGTTTGATAAAAGCAGTGGTTATGGCTGGTGGAACGGGTTCAGTCAGCGTCTGGCAATGGATGAGCTGCAACTGTTTTAATATTGCTTATCAAGGCCAGTGCTTGTTTAGCTGCTAGAGAAAAAAACCTTGTGGTCATTAGAACATAGTTTATTCTTGTAAATATGGAGTGCATGACTTAACCCTTGTGACGTAGCCTTAGGTCCTCTTTATAATTTGGTATCTTTTTGCCATAAAAAGTCTGTTCTGTCAGTCTCATGATCTCTATTTTACTAATGCTGGTCAATTGTGTCTAAACTGCGAAAGGGAGAGGGTATAACGAGGTATGTCCAACTTCCTGTCCCATCTTAGCTGGGAACTGTTTTAAGGCTTTTCTGGGGTCCCCTTGGCCAAGGTAAGTATCCATTCAGTTGATGGAGGGCTTAGGATTTTTTTTGTAGTTTGCAACCTCAAGTGGCTCTTAATGTTGCCAGCAGTTATGCTGTATATCTCCCTGTATTAATCTGTTTTCACACTGCTATAAAGAACTTCCCTGAGACTGGGTACTTTATAAAGGAAAGAGGTTTAATTCACAGTTCTGCATGGCTGGGGAGGCCTCAGGAAACTTACGGTCATGGTGGAAGGGGAGCAGGTACCTTCTGCAGAAGGTGGCAGGAGAGAGAGCATGAAGGAAGAACGGTCAAACACTTATAAAACCTTCAGATCTCATGAGAACTCACCATGATGAGAACCGGATGGGGGAAACTGCCCCATGATCCAATCACTTTCCTCCCTTGATACATGAGGATTATAGGTCCCTCCCTTGGCATGTGGGGATTACAGTTCGAGATGAGATTTGGGTGGGGACACAAGAGTCAAACCATACCACTCCCTGATCTATTGAATCTCCCATTTTCCTATGATAGTTTACACCTTCCCCTTTCTCTTCAAACCAAGCAGCACCTCTTCCTCTATCATATTCAGCTGACACCATTGTTTCTTCTTTCAACAATTAGAATTTTCACATATTCCTAGCATTAGATCTATTAAAACCAATGTTCCTGAGTCTGCACCCATAGATTATATCTTCCCTATGTTACTACAGCTCCCATCTAAAGCCGTTTTCTTCATTTTGCCCTAGACTCAAGCGCTCTGTTTATTCAAAAACATTGTCCATCAATTCTTCCCTCTCTCTTACCTTGCAGTTTTTTCCACTCTGCTGAATTTTTCCCAGCAAAATTCTTTGAAAGAGTTATCCATATTCTTTGTCCCCAGTTGCTCTCTTGTCAAGGTCACCTATGACGTGTGTGCTGTTGATTCCAATATCCAATTGCTAATTCTCTTATTTGACCTGTGAGCAGAGTTTGACATAATTTGATGAGGCACTTTTTTCATTGAAATACTTTCTTGATTTGACCCCCCATTTCATCACACTCTTTGTTTTCCTCTTTCCTCATTCAATACTTCTTTTCGTCTCTATTCTGATATTCCATTTTCTTCTACCCTCTTAATGCTGAAATATACCACAGCCTCTCTGTGATCTCATCCAGTCTATGCCTTTAAAAACATGGACCATCTATCATATTTTTAATATCATCAGTCAAGAGTGTCTTCCAAATTCCACACTCTTCTGTCTTCCTTGTTCCTGACATCTCTCCTAGGATAGCTAACATCCATCCCAAATTTAACATGTCCAAAACAGAATCCTCAATTTTTCTCTTAAACTTACTCTATCTGGAATTTTCTTTATTTAGATGATTGTAAATTAATTCTTCCAGCTGCTACGGCTTTTTTTTTTTTTTTTTTTTTTTTTTTTTTTTTTTTTTTTTTTTTTTTTTTTTTGAGAATGAGTCTGTCTCTATCACCCAGGCTGGAGTGCAGTGGCGTGATCTGGGCTCACTGCAACCTTCACCTCCTGTGTTGAAGCGCTTCTCCTGCCTCAGCCTCCCGAGTAGGTGAGACTATAGGAATGCGACACCATGCCAGGCTAATTTTTTTGTATTTTTTGTAGAGACGGGGTTTTACCATGTTGGTCAGGCTGGTCTCAAACTCCTGACCTCAAATGATCTGCCCACCTTGGCCTCCCAACGTGCTGGGATTGCAAGCATGACCCATGCACCCAGCCAGGTATGGCTAAAATCTTTGTAATCATTTTTTACTTTTCCCTTGATCATATACATTCCACATTCAAGCCATTAAAAATCCTATATCAATCTTCAAATTGTTAATAAATCCAGAATCCAATCACTCATCACTACCTCTGTTTCTACTATGCTTGTCTAAGCAAGTGTGATCTCTTGCTTAAATTGCTGCAACAGACTATTAACATATCAGCTAGAATAATCCTTTTAAATGATAAGTCATATATCACACCTCTGTTCAATTCTCAGTGATCCACCATTCACTCATGGTAAAATCCAAAGTCCTTAAATGGCTACAAGACTCGCAGGATCTGCTGGAAGTCCATCCCCTCCCCGTTCTCTCTCATATTCCATTTAATATTCTTCCCCTGCACATTCTATTTCAGTCACATTGAAATGCCTGACACACTATTGACTAGGGAATGTTGCCCTGTTGTTTTCTCTCTGCAACTCTATTCTCCCAAATATCCCCTGGCCAGTTCTCTCATCTTCTTCAAGTCTTTAGTGAAATGTCATTTCCTAATGATTCCTGCTAGGTAAAGGCATAGCCACAAAATTTTTGACATTTCTCCTATCAAGGTAAAAATCCATATCCCATCCCCTTGAATAATGGATGGTGTATGACTGCTTGGACCAACAGAGTTTGGCAGACTTAGCTTTGAGACTAGCAATTTCCACCTGGGACTCTTAGAATCCTCAGTTTCCTTGTAAGAAGTCTGATACCTTGCTTAGAAGGAGGAAGCAAGAGGAAGGAGAGGGTCCCAGTTGAACCTAGGCTTCTGGTCCTCCCTGTCAAGTCCAGGCATGTGAGTAAAGTCAACTTGAACCCTCTTGGACCAGTGAAGTCATGTTGGATTTTGCAGCCCAGCCTAGCTACCAGTTGACACCAGGCAGAACAGAAGAATTGCACAGTTAAGCCCTAGCCAAATTCCTGACCCACAAAATCATGTGATATAATAAAATGGTTGTTGCTTTGAGCCATTAAAGTCTTGGGGTAGTTCATTACACAACAATCACGAAAACATTTATCCTGACTACTAATGTACAGTTGCAATTTGAGACTATATGTCTAACTTCTCACCTTGCTCTTTTTTTTCCTTCATAGTACTTATCAGCTTCTAACATATAACATATTTATTTACCATGTTTATTGTCTTTCTGTTAGTCAACATCTTTTCCCCCGATTCACCATCGTATAAACAGGAATTTATTTTTTTTCTGTTTTATTACTGATGCATACCTGGCACGTAGAAATGTTCAATGTGATGGATGAGAAGTAACATATACTTTATCAGAACATATTAAAGATCTCAACAGAGCTGTCCAATAATGAGCAAGATATTTTTTAAATGATATGGTAACTATGTGGTCATACTATAGGAAAAAAAAAATCCAGCAATTAGCTTCATGTTCTCTGCAAAAGACATACCTGGTGACTTTCATAACAAAATGATGATGTGATTGGTGGAAAAAATTCCAATGTTATTAAAGGATATAATGTTTTTTATAGGAAAGAATATGGAAACTTATGGACTAAATTCCACAAAGTCAGGATATGACATAACATGCTACCTAATGGTGGTGTGGACTTGCCAGTCTCCAAAGATTTCCATAGGGAAACAGAGTTGTGTTTATTACCAACAGCACTAAGTGAAGATTCTGCTACACAAGGGAATCTCACCTTACTATTCTCACAGGATTTTCATCTCCTTCTTACAACCCCTGCCTATTGCCTTGTAACCTGACTATTCTAGAGACCTGAGCTATATAACTGCACATAAATCAGAGGCAAAATGATCCCAACATTTTCTGAATGCTTACCATGAGAGTGGTGAGGCTAATGGCAATTTCCCAGGTCTAGCATCCCTCAAAAAAAGTCTGTCTGGCCGGGCGCGGTGTCTCACACCTGTAATCCCAGCACTTTGGGAGGCCAAGGCGGGCGGATCACGAGATCAGGAGATCGAAACCATCCTGGCTAACATGGTGAAACCCGTCTCTACTAAAAATACAAAAAAATAGCCGGGCATGGTGGCGGGCGCCTGCAGTCCCCGCTACCCGGGAGGCTGAGGCAGGAGAATGGCGTGAACCCGGGAAGCAGAGCTGGCAGTGAGCTGAGACCATGCCACTACACTCCAGCCTGGGCGACAGAGCGAGACTCCATCTCAAAAAAACAAAAAAAAGAAACAAAAAAAAACCAAAAAAAACAACCTTCAGAATCCTCTGAGATCAATTCTGCAATACTCAAGCAAGTGACAACTGAAGTTTGAAAATAAGCAAGTGGGGAAAGACACAGCAGAAAAATAAAAACGGAAGAAGCCAAATGTAGTATTATCAGAAAAAATCAAAACTCAAGTTTAAAATGTGGCAAAGGGCTAGTTTATAATGGTTTTGTATACACACATAAAAATCTCCCCCGAAATATAAGAAATTGATAAAGCCACCATCATAGTGTCACTTTAATAAACTTCTTTCATAATTTGCATATCAAGAAGACAAAACAGATGTATACAGAAGATTTAAATAATGCAATCAACAAATATGTTATATATATATCCACATTTATAGAACTTAATAATTTACAAAGAAAACCTTCATAAACTTATACATTAGGTAGGATTAGCCAGGATAAGGTTGACTACAGTGACAGAAACCCAAAATAATGGTGGCGTAAAGAAGATAGAAACTCCCAAAAGAGGGGAGGGGAGGCACATCCCTAGAAACACTTAAAAAAGAAATTCAGTCAAGAAATATTCTACCTTCGACTTTTGAAGCCAACAATTTGAAGAAAAGCAACTAGGGGTTTTTTATTTATTGAGATTGTGGGTGGGACTCTCGTGGCTGTATGCTGTAGCTATGCCATTTATAGCACCAATCCTCTGAGAAGTCTGTTTGCCTTTTGTACCTGCAACTACAAAGCAGATCAAAAATGTGAAAATGTTGCTATGCAGAGGAGGATCCCTGGTAGACATTGGTAATGGCGATGGACACATTAATAACACAGTAATAGCAGCTGCAAAGCAAAGATTCACAGCAGTTGGTTGTGAATTAAATCAGTGGCTAGTTTGGTATTCCAAGTATCATGCTTGGCAAGAAAGTGTGCATGACTCTGCCAAATTTTATATTTCAGATTTGTGGGCAGTTACTTTTTCATAGTACTCAAACACTGTTATTTTTGGTGTGCTTCTCAGATGATGCTGCAGTTGGAGAAGAAAGTTGAACTTGAGGATGATGCCAGAGTCATTGCTTGCCAGTTCCCTTTCCCCCACTGGTCCGTAGACCATGTCACCGGGGAGGGGATAGACACAGTGTGGGCATATGACCTGTGCACTTTTAGAGCAGGTGAAGCCCTGAACATCGATGCATTTCCAGCCAGTCATTCAAATATAAGCTTTAGTAAGAGTGCTCTTCTGAAATGTTCATGGTCTTCCCTGATTTCATGGAAACTTAACAGCTGTGCACCAGAGCATACTTGTCTTTGGTGTGTGACATGGTTTGGCTTTGTGTTCCCACCCAAATCTCACCTTGAATTGTAGCCTCAATAATCCCCATGTGTCAAGGAGGTAATTGGATCATGGGGGAGGTTTCCCCCATGCTGTTCTCATGATAATAAGTGAGTCTCACGAGATCTGATGGTTTTGTATGTGTCTGGCATTTCCCCTGCTTGCACTCACTCTGCGCTGCCACCCTGTGAAAAAGGTGCCTACTTCTTCTTTGCCTTCTGCTGTGATTGTAAGTTTCCTGAGGCCTCCCCAGCAATTCGGAACTGTGAGTCAATTAAACCTCTTTCCTTCATAAATTACCCAGTCTCGGGTATTTCTTCATGGTTGTGTGAAAACAGATTAATACAGTGGGAATGTATTACACACTGTATTAGTGTGAAAAATTACTAGTGTGATTAGAATGAAATGAAAAATTACTATTACTTTCCTTAACTGTGGGAGAAAACAGAAGTTAAGAAAAACAGGTAGATTTAAAATCTGCTTTTAATTGTATATTCTAAGAAATGTACTTACTGCCTTTTTATGCACTTGGATGCATGAGAATATGAGTAAGTGATGGTCATATGGTCATGTTTATGGGTAGGAAAGATGTCAACAGCTCTTCATATTATAAGCAATATGGCTTAATGCCACAGATGAGGAGAAATGATTTTCTTTTTTTTTTTTGAGAGGGGATCTCACTCTGTCACCCAGGCTGGAATGCAGTGGTGTGATCTTGGCTCACAGCAACTTCCGCCTCCCTGGCTCAAGCAATCCTCCCATCTCAGCCTCCTGAGTATCTGGGACCATAGGTGTGTGCCACCATACCCGGCTAATGTTTTGTATTTTTGATAGAGATAGGATTTCACCATGTTGCCCAGGCTGGTCTCAAACTCCTAAGCCCAAGTGATCCACCCACCTAGGGCCTCCCAAAGTCCTGGGATTATAGGTATGACCCATCGCGCCTGGCCCCGAGAAATGATTTTAAAAAGTAGCAAATGTGAATGTGAATATGAGTCAACAAGCTTCATGTTTCTGAAAAACGAATATTGAATGATAGCTCAAATAATCCATGCTTATCACAAAAGAGAATTGAACTCCCAGTCATATACCTGTAACCTAAATACTGAACTATCTTAATGGAGATGTAATAAAGTAAGATGGTCACATCTTTAAACTTATAAAAATATGATCAATTTGATAATTTTCTTTTAAATGAGAAAAAAGAAGATAGGAGCTTATTCTCTCACATAAATGTAGTCAAAGCTGATTTGGAAGTTCTATTATTATCAGAGACTCAATCTCCTTTTAGCCTGCTCTTTGTCATTCCTAACAAATGGCTTCCATCAGTAGTATAAGAATGCCATTCTGGTTCCATCTACCATTTCCTTTTTAGCTGTGGAGGAAAAAACGGAAGGAAAAGGGCCTGCTTTTAGCTTTTAATAAAACTTTTGGGGAGTACCATCAATTATTTCTACTTACATACTTTTGGCCCAAGAACTTAGTCACATGGACACATCTAGCTGCAGAGGAAGTTGGAAAATTTTTACATATTCTGGACGTTCAAGGGTCCAGATAGAATTTGTCATATTTACTACAGAAGGCAAAGGAGAAGGAGAAGAAGAAGAAGAATAAAAAGAAGAAGGAGGAGGAGGACAGAAAGAAGAAGAAAGATACTGAAGGGCAACAATCAATGTCCTATCTTGCACATCTAAACTAAATGTGTTCTAGAGTTCCCCTTTTGGATAATTTGACTGCGTATAGAATTCTAATTTGGACAGCAACTGGCCTTTAAATTTGGAAGGCATATGTTCTGTTGTCTTCTAAATTGTTAATATTATTATTGAGATGTCTGATGGAACTCTGATTCTTGAACTCTTGTATATGGCCTGTCTTTCTGGAAACCATTAAAGTATTTTCTTCCTGGATGTCTTCATTCTGCTGTGTAATTCTCCCTGGAGTTCTGAAATTTCATGATGATGAACATGGGGAATAGCCTTTTCTCCTTCATTGTGCTGGGTACTTAAAAAACTCTTTTGATTTGGACATTTGACATTTGATCCTTTATTTCTGGGAAATTGTCTTGAATCCTTTCACCTTTTATCTCTCTTTCTGGAACATGTATTTTTCAGACATTTCATAGCCTGAACTAGTTCTCTAATATATCTATCATTTCTCTCCTACCTCCAAACTTCTATTGAGGTTTTTTTTTTTTTTTTTTTTTTTTTTTTTTCATTCTTTTTGGGACAGAGTCTCACTCTGCTGCCCAGGCTGGAGTGCAGTGGCACAATCTCGGCTCACTGCAACCCCTGCCTCCCAGGTTTAAGCAATTCTCCTGCCTTAGCCTCCTGAGTAGCTAGGACTACAGGTGTGCACCACCACACCCAGCTAATTTTTGTATTTTTAGTAGAGATGGGGTTTCAACATGTTGGCCAAGCTGGTCTTGAACTCCTGACCTCAGGTGATCTGCCTGCCTCGGCCTCCTAAAGTGCTGGGATTACAGGCATGAGTTACTGCCCCCGGCCTCTATTGAGTTTTTCATTTGTTTTCATATTTTTAATTTCCAAGAATAGTTTTTTTTGTTGTTGTTCTCTGAATGTCCTTTTTAATAGCATATTGTTCTTGTTTCAAAGATGCACTCTTATCTCTCCACGGATATTAATGATTTTGTATTAGCTCAGTCATAGTTTCTTTTTATTCTTTGTTTTGACCTCTGTCTTTCATGTTAGATTGAATATTTCTGACTGATGATTCTTGACTATCTTCTCATATTTAATATCAAGCTAACTAAAAGCTGATGGGAAACTCTATGCATGGGTGGGATTTATCACCTGATAGACTCTATAACACAGTAATCTATTTGTGCTGTTTTATTGGGAGCCCCTGACTCTCTATGTATAAGTATTTTTGGGGGGGTGGGCGGTAATGGTCAGATTCCTAAGAAACTCTTGTTTATGTGGTTTGAAACTGACTGCCATATTTTGGAATCTAAGTAGGGGAAAGGGATTGTTGCCTTTCACTTAAACTACCCCCACCTTTTTTTGGTAGAATACCTGTCATTCTCTGTGAAGCACAGTGTACCCAAATTCAGTCTTTTTGGTCAAACTCTAACCAGTTAAACTCCAGGCTCTGCCATAGTGGAGGAATGGTGTTGCATGGTGGCAAAGGGTGGAGGGCAGGTGTGGGAGTCGGGGGGCGGGGTAGGGGGTGAAGGGAGAGGAGGGGTGAAAAAGATGGCTGTGGTCTAGCAGCATCTTATATGAACTTTCAGCTAATTCTCATGCATTAAGTCTATCAGTTCCCTTACTTTCAGTGGCACCTTGGGCTTCAATTCCTGATATTTCCCCAGGATTTTAGAAATTCAAATAGCTTGTTTCTGGGATTGCCCCATTGCCTGCTTACATTTAGGCAGAGAAGAGGATAATAACTTCTTCATTTGCTTACAAGTTTTCAAATTTTTGTTGCTGCATTTATCTCTTTTCCAGTTTTCTTTGTTCGTGTGGGTTTATGTCTTTCCTCTTTTGCTATCCGTGTTTATCAGAGTTCTCCAGAGAGACAGAACCAATAGGGATTATATATGAGGAAATTTATTATGGCAATTAGCTTACACAATAATGGAGGCTGAGAAGTGCCACCACCTGCCCTCTGCAAGCTGGAGAACCTGGAGCCAGTGGTGCAATTTAGTCCGAGGCTGAAGACCTGAGAATTGGGAGCTCCATTGTCTAAAAGCAGGAGAAGATGGATGTCCCAGCTCAAGAAGAGAGAATTTGCCTTTCCTCTACATTTCTTTCTTTTTTTTTCCCCCCCTATTTGAGCCCTTAATGGATTAGATCCTGGCCATCCACATTGCTGAAGGCAATTTTCCTTACTCATTCTACTGATTCAAATGCTAACCTCTTTCAGAAACACCCTCACAGGCACACACAGATATAATGTTTTACTAGCTATCTGGGCATTACTTAGCCCACCCAAGTTGACACATAAAATTAACCATCACACTTTCATTTTAGTGGAAGTTAGTGAAGACGCAAAGGTAAATATGTGAGTTCAACTTACTATGTTTAATTCAACAATTTGTTGCTGTTTTTAACATAAGGAGTTTTAATTCTCTTTTCTATCTGTTCTTCTCAATTTACTATCTAATTTCTAGTGATGCTAATTAGCATATTAGCTTAAAAATGTGCAAAAGACTCATTTAGCTAATCTCTGGCTATTTTAAGCTCTATCTTCCATAAAGTCCCTTTTCCTACCCCACACATATCAGTTTATTAAAGGAGATAAACTTTTTCCAATGGTTCATACTTATTGAGCAGTATGTATGATGCTTTTTGCTTTATATTAATTAGCTCATCAAATATTTATGGTAGTACTGTGGGGTAGATAGTACTATCCTCAGTTTATAGATGAGAACACTGAGTGATAGAAACATATATTTTGCCTAAGACAGTAAGTGGCAAGACCAGACTTCAGTGGTCTTATTCTTTTTTTTTTTTTTCTTTTTTTGAGACAGAGTCTCACTCTGTCACCCAGGCTGGAGTGCAATGGTGCGATCTCAGCTCACTGCAACCTTCGCCCCCTACAAGGTTCAAGCGATTCTCCCTGCCTCAGCCTCCAGAATAGCTGGGATTACAGACACCTGCCACCACGCCCAGCTAATTTTTGTATTTTTAGTAGAGATGGGGTTTCACCATGTTGGTCAGGCTGGTCTCAAACTCCTGACCTCAGGTGATCTGCCCTCCTCGGCCTTCCAAAATGTTGGGATTATAGGCATGAGCCATTGCACCTGGCCTAGTGGTCTTATTCTTAACCTCAGAACATCAAACATGCATCCTTTTGTTTTTCTATTTTCCCCTTTGCTATATTGTCTTGTTTGGGGAAATGTAGTTAATTACTGGAAGAATTATTTAACTTTTATTTTTAAAGAGAATTTCTCTTGACTTTTATATTAGTATTCGCCCATTTGACATAGGTAATTTTTTTTTTTTTTTCCCCCGAGACAGGGTTTCACACTGTCACCCAGGCTGGAATACAGTGGTATGATTTCAGCTCAGCCTTGACCTCGCTCAAGTGATCCCATTCAGCCTCCTGAGTAGCTGGGACTACAGGTGTGTGCCATTATGCCCAGCTAATTAAAAAAATTTTTTTTGTAGAGATGAAGTCACACTATGTTGCCCAAGCTGGTGACATAAGTAATTTATTAGAGTGCTGTAATGTACTTCTCACTACCCTCATGCTCCAGGAGGCCAATTTAGAGCATACTTTTCCTTTTGATAGCTTAGCACCTTATCTACAGTGCTGTAATTATATGCTGCACACAACAGATTCATTTGCTACAATGTTCATTTTTAAATAATTGTCAAGTCTGCTGATCATTTGCCAACTTTTTGTGCCAAAATGTTGTCTACGAAGTTAATTTATAATAATTATTAATTATGAATACTTTATAAAATATCAATTATTCTAAACACTTGCCCACTTTGCCTGCAGATAAATCAGTCTGCTTTGTGAAAGCAAACAAACAAAAAATCCTTGACAACCACTTCCTTGCCAAGACTGACCAAACACATACAGAATTTTTATATGTTCACAAATACCTTAATCCTTATTTGGAATGGTTTTTAGAAAAACATTAAGCACAAAACATTTGTATTATAAATTTTTTAGTTGACTCCTATTTGTCCTATGTGTCAGTCCCTCTCCTTGTAAAACTAAGATTTATATATCTGCCTTGCCGGGGTGGGAAAAGACTCAGTAAAGAAATGTGAAAGTGAATCAAAAGTCTGAAAATGTATAATTCTGTCTCTTTCCTTTTTTAACAAAAATCCACAGTATTTCAGAGATTCCTTACTCATCTCAGGGAATAAATTGAGTACTTCGGGCTGCTTACATTGAAGAGAAGGTTCTCATATGAATGCCAGGCAGTCTGTGTCCCATTCATTCCTACCAGGGTTCTTGTTTAAGAATGGGTTGCTACTCAGTTGTCGTAATGTAAATAGATATTTTTCTGTCTGTAGTCATTTCAGCTTAGTTAATCCACAGTTATTCTTTTAAAAACTAGGAAATACAAACAAGTAAAAGGTAAAAAAAATTCACATAAGTTCAGAGATAACCAGGGTTTACATTTGGTTTGTGTCTTTTCAGACATTTTTCTACACACATACATATATTGTGAAGGGAACCAGAATATGCCACTTTGGCATGAGGATTATTTTGAACTGAAGGCAATTAAGAAATAGCTGATGCAGAAAAAACTCTCTGCCCTCCTCCATCTGACTAAAAACAGGACATAAATTTCCACTTGTAAAGGTGTTTACCTCTTTTTTATAAGAAAGAAGAGAACAACTTTTTTTTTTTTTTTTTTTTTTTTTAAGAGATGGGGTCTTTGTCTTCTGAGTAGCTGGGACTACAGGTGTGCACCACCACACCTGGCTAATTTATTTTTGTAGAGACAGGGTCTCGCTATGTTGCCCAGGCAGGTCTTGAACTTTTGGTCTCAAATGATCCTTCTGCTTTGGTCTCCCAAAGTGCTGAGATTACCAGTGTGTGAGCCACAGCTCCCAGGAGAACAAATCTTAATCACCAGGACTCTTAATTATTTGAGAGGACTCTAGAACTCTTATCAGCCCTGAGATGCACCAAGACAAATCTGCAGAACAAATCTTACTAAACAACCTTTATTTCCCATTAATTTCCTCATATATTTACTGTCTCACAATTTACCAACCCTAGGAAATTCCCTAGCCTCCTTTTCCTTTGACCTGTCGTAGCTCCAGAATTTAGCATTCTTTGTTGAAATGGTATATAAGTGCTCACGCCTATTTACTTCTTTGAATCTTCATTTCTTTTATACAAAGGCCTCCGTGGGCATGTAAACATATTAATATCAAATAGCATTTGTATGCCTTTTCTCTTATTAATCTGTCTTTTGTCAATTTTATTGGCAGGGCCCCAGCTGCTGAACTTAGAAAGGTGGAGGGAAATTGTTTTTCTTCCTCTACCATTGTATCAGTTGGTGTTCAGTCAGGGAAGCAGAACCACCAAAAATGTCACAGAATAAGGAAGTAATTATAGGAATTAGACCTTGCCCAATTGTGAGGGAAGCTGAGGAAGTGAAAGTCTGAAGGGAGGAGGATCAAGAAAGAGCTACTAACCAGTTCTCCCTAAGTGCTGGTGTGGGTGAAGAATTTGGAGCTTGCAGGGAAATATGAGTGAGAGCTTGTGGCGAGGTGTCTGGGTTGCTGGGTTTGGTGGTGTGAGCCTGTAGTCCTAGCTATTTGGGAGCTGAGGTGGGAGGATAGCTTGAGCCCAGGAGGTGGAGGCTGCAGTGAGCCAAGATTGTGCCACAGCACTCCAGCCTGGGTGACCCTGTCTGAAAAAATAAAATAATAAAATAAATAAAATGCCAACAAAGAATGAATCTAAAATGATTTTTAACAAGAGAAAGAGCTACACTGGCCAATACAAATGCTGAGGAGGATGTAGAGAGTGTTGAGTAGGATTAGGATTAGGAATATCAAGGAGCCTGATGTTTAGGAAAAGAATGGAGATGAGTGTGGCAAAGCTAAGAGCTTGAGAGGGCAGGGTGACAGAGCAGGTGACGCGACTTCCCAGAGGCGGAAAACTGATGGCGATGATGAGACAGCACTAAAGGGAAATTAAACAGGGTTTTCTTAAAAGGGTGTAGTTTCCAGGGACTGGGAGGGTGGGAATGAGAGTTGTTTAATGCGTATACAGTTTCAGTTTGGCAAAAGGAAAAGAGTTCTTGAGATTGATAGCATGACAATGTGAATATATTTAACACAATTGAACTGTACACTTAAAAATGGTTAAGATGGCAAATTTTATGGTATGTGTATTTTAACACAATTTTTAAGAAAAGGACATAGTGATCCATACAGCTTCAGCTTCTCAGTTTGAAATCCAATTGGAGTAGAGGGTCCCTCCTGCATTACCACCCTATTAGATAATATGATGCTTTTTAATTACTTTTAAAATTTTATTTTCTTTAGACTATATTGCCCAGGCTGATCTCAAGCTCTTGGGCTCAAATGATCCTTCTGCTTAGACTTCCCAAAGTGCTTGGATTACTGGCATGAGCCACCATGCCCAGCCCAATGATGCTTTTTAAATAAGATCCCATAAAACCAGCTTAGATGAACATTTCCAGCAAAGGAAGGAAAAGGCAAAGATTGCAAGGCCAGGCTTTGTTCTCAAAAATTACTTTTAAAGGGAAAGTTTTATTTGTACTTTAACTTATATTAATTTACAATTGCATTTAAAAAATTAAGTTGTTGAGTTCATTTGATGAGCAAAACCATCTTTGAAGTATTCTGAATCTTACTGAACTATTACTGTGATGTAACCATGTTTGTTATAATTTCAAAAAACAAACTTATTTTACAAAAGGAAAAGAAACACAACAAAAATATTTTATTTGGAACATTTTGTTAGCCTTTTTACTTCCAAGTCTAAAACATCTGCAATTTGTCTTTCTCTTTTCCCCTTCTACCTCTACCACCAACACTTGCTGCCTGAATGCAGTTTTATACATAGACAAAATGTAATTGCCTAGTTATGGAGCCGTGTGTATATTTTGGCAGATGGTCCTGTGTATGTTAGACCAGTAAAAAGCAGGACTAAATTAACAGCAGTATCAGGAAAAAAGAAAAGGTCTCAGCCAACATTCTCTTAAAAAAAATAATTGTGTGACACAAAGATCTGAGAAGGTTTGAATTTTACATCTTTGGGTAACGTATGGAAACAATTCTCTACTTATAAATTATATTATAGCACTGTATTATACTTCTTTTAAGTGCTTAATGAGTACTGAACAACAGAAAGCTCATCATGTAGTGAAAACCAAATAAACAGTCAAGATTTTAGAAAGCGCTTCCTTCCATCATCACAGAAACAGATGGAGCCAGGTAGCAGAAATAATGGGAATCTCTTAATGGCTGAGTCAGTACGATACCACAGAGGCATATTTGTGACTTCGTATTGCTCCTTCTGAGGCCAGATTAAGAACGTATTAAGATACCAATTGCACATTCCAGGTTCAAGGGGGAAAACCCCAAAATGTAATAAAATGTGAGGTAAATCGTATGTTTTAGAATTAGCAATAAAGGAGGCAGATGCTCTGACAATAATGCTGAGATATCCAGGGAGGCATCAAGGAACTTGCACGATGATTCTTTCTTAGATTAGCACCACCTAATTAAGAATAATTGAATTATAGGCACTGCTTGTGAGGCCTATAGCATTTGTCTTGTTGAAAGTAACTCCAAAACACACCCACACTTGAATTAATTAACTGGTGGCTATTGAAAGGAGTAAAATGGTTTAGCAAGCTAATCAGAAGGGCTGGACAGGTGGGGCTGAAAACTGTAATGTCAGTTTTCCATCATGGCCTCATTATATTGTGTAATATGTTATCGAGCAGGTGGGTTGACCCTTCTGCCTCAGTTTCTTAGTGGTGAAGCTGGAAAACACACACAACTCAGATCTACGTAGCCTTCTGGTCTTCCTGGTTCTGCTAATCCCAACAATCCAAACTAAATACCAGTGTCAAATGTATTGATCCCTAATTCTACTTTGATCATATGGAAGTGAAAATGACACTTTGCCCTGCTTTCAATATAACTAAGCACTTCACATACGGCAGCCAGAGAAAACATGCAACTATCAGACATAAATCAAAATTAACAAGGTCACTCTGGCTGGGTGTGGTCTCTATAGTGGTAAAACCTTGAATATTTTCTGTAAACCGTTTTCTATCTGACAATTGGCATGGTGGTGTCTGAGGATATATCATGACCTTTGTGAATATGAAAATCATGTGAGAAAGCTACTGTTTTTCCTGCTTGTGCAAACTAATGCTAACTTAGAAACCTGGGTAATTTTTCTGCTTTCAAATGTAAATACTCATGTTTGGCTAGCCAGTTCTGCTGAAGTCTGTCTGGCTTGGAAAATAAATGTTTTCTTTCCTTTTCTAAATGCTCCCTTCTCTGAGTCTTCATTTGACAATCATCTCAAAGCCTTTGTACAAAACCTCTAATTTTTTTTATTGCTTATCCAATGAAATCCTAATTCCTTTGGCTGATATGTCATAGCTTCAAATCTGACCTTTCCCTTCTCCAAACATATGTCCCTTTGTTCCTTCATGTGAATTCTGCAGCAGTCAGGTAGACCATGATGCCTGGATTTTCATTTCTGCATCTTTGTTCATGATAGTCCTTTTACCTGCAAAATCCCCTGCACACCTCTTTATCACTGCAAACGATACCCGTCTCTCCAGGTGCAGCACAGGTCCTGTGTTGGCCATGAAACCTCACCAGTAGCTCACAGGGCTTTTCCTTCTCTCATCTCATAGTCTGTGCCATGCAGTCAGCACTTAGTGATTTGTTTTTATGTGAAGTAGTTTGCATTAACATTTTATGTTCGCATAGCCCATCTCTCTAGATAGATTTTGAACTTCTATTCATAAATAAAATTGGCTTTTCTAATTTTTCTAATGCAGGTCTGAAAAGCATCTTGGGGCTTGAAAGCTGAGTACAGTACTCTTCTGCCTTTTACATATATGTAACTGCATTAGTGAGATGTGAAATAAATGGGGGTATAAACTGCTTTTAATAATTCTATGCTGTATGAGTCCATTCTTGCATTGCTATAAAGAAATACCTGAGACTGGGTAATTTATAAGAAAAGAGGTTTAGTTGGCTCACTGTTCTGCAGGCTGTATAGGAAGCATAATGCCGGCATCTTCTTCTGGGGAGGCCTCAGGAAGCTTATAGTCATGGTGGAAAGCAAAGAAGGAGCAGGCTGCCACATGGTGGGGGCAGGAATGAGAGAGAGAGAGGGAGAGAGAGAGGGAGAGAGAGAGAGAGCAAGAGAGAGAGCAAGCAGGGGGGAAGTGCTGCACACTTTTAAATGACCAGATCTCACAAGAACTCACTCACATCAGGAAGACAGCACCAAGCCATAAGGGATCCATCCCATGATGCAGACATCTCCCACCAGGTCCCACCTCCATCACTGGAGATTACATTTCAACATGAAATTTCAGTGGGGACAAATATTCAAATTATATCACATGCCAAATCTCACTTTACAACCTCCTAACAATACCTTGGGCGGATTGCAAAATTTTCAGTTTTCTTTTTGTTATTAAAACAATCTAGTCCAGGCCAGGCATGTGTCTCACACCTATAAATCCCAGCCACTTGGGAGGCTGAGGTGGGAGAATCGCTTGAGCCCAGGCAGGATGAGGCTGGATGCAGTGAGCTGTGATTGCACCACTGCACTCCAGCCTGGGCAATGGAGTGAGACCAAAAAGTAGCCAAAAGCTACTTTTCTAACAGGGGCTCTTTGCAAATATTAATCTTGTTCAAATTGTAAAGTGAATAGCTGCTTCATTTCTAAATAAGGTAATTCTAATGAAAGTCTAAGATTTCAGGCATCCCATTATGTTATGTATTAAAAGCACAGATTTCTTTACTTCACTAAAGAGGAGACTATTCCAATAGTGTATTTTCAGTCCCCAACCTTTCTAAAATTTGTGATATATAAATTCATTCTATTACAGATCTTTTGGGATACTTGACTAAATTTCAGGCATTTTTCAGGCTATATATATATATATATTTTATATATATATATATTTTTTGAGACGGAGTCCCACTCAGGCGCACACCATCACACCCAGCTAATTTTTGTAGTTTTAGTAGAGACGGGGTTTCACCATGTTGGCCAGGATGGTCTTGATCTCTTGACCTTGTGATCTGCCCACCTTGGCCTCCCAAAGTATTGGGATTACAGACGTCAGCCTCCATGCCCAGCCTCCATTATATTTTTATAGTTGATAATTGTCCCTATATTTTATTTCAGTTTAGTTTTTATTTATAACTTTATTTTGTGTGTTCTACTCCATTGTCAGTGTAATCTTTTATTATGGATTTTTACTTTTAGTCACTATATGCTTCTTTTACAATTCTCATTTTGTATTCTGTACCTGTATCTGACATTTCCAATAGCTGAAGTCCTTGAGGCCCTAATTTCTTATTTCTGCTGATTTTTACTCATGGTGACTTGTTTGCTGATGTGGTTTGTAATTTTGGATTGTGAAATCATATTTGTCTGACCTTTATCTGTTAATGTCTTGTTTTGGAGCTTTTAAAACCAGAGACAGAATTTTAATCTTAGCTGCATGACATTAAGGCTATAGTTATAAATCTCAGGAGAGATTTTTATTTTTAAGCACATTGAATCTGGGTCAAGACTGACAAATCTTGTTTCTCCTTTCTGCTGTTGGGTAGACAGCTTTTTTTCAGCCTTCTGTTAAGCTGAATGTGAGGATTTTATTTTTAATTTTTAATTTTAGAGACAGGGTCTCCCTCTGTCACCCAGGCTGGAGTGGCTCCCTGCTGCCTCAACATGTTGGTCTCAAGCAATCTTTTTGCCTCTGTCTCCTGAGTGGTTGGGACTATAGCCACACCCCACCATGCCTGGCTAATTTAAAAAAAAAAAAAAAAAAAAGGTTTTTTTTTTGAGAGATGGGACCTCATTGTGTTGCCCTGGCTGGTCTCAAATTCCTGGGCTCAAGCAGTCCTGCCTCAGCTTTCCAAAGTGCTGATATTGCAGGTGTGAGCCACTGCACTTAGATAGGTGTGAACACTTTATGTGAGGCTTCAATTCCAGATCCCTACCTTATGCAAGCTCACTGCCTTGTTTCCTGTTCCCAAGCAGCCATTAAAATCCAAGAGTTTAGATAATGGAAACTGGCAATTGCTTTGAGGCCAACTGCTCCTTCAGTGTCAGTCTATAACTATGGGCTACAGCTTGCTTGTGAGTCTTTGCCCTTGGGAGTTTCCTTTACCCTTTTTTTTTTTTTTTTAGTGAACTCAACTATGCATGAGAAAAGATTGATGTTATATTGTATTCAGTTTATCTAGGTATCTTGTAGGAGAATTTTTGAAAATATCTAGGCTGCCATTCCTTTAAACGTCACATTCTACCAATTTTATTCCAGAATTTTCTCCGTGTCTTATTCTGAAGCAATAATACATAATAAAAACTACTGTTTACTGAATGCCTTTTGTGTGTCAAGTGCTTTTTCTGTTATCTCATTTTGTTGTCATCTTTCCTGTAACACTGATCACTCTGTATAATTAGGACCCTATCTGTTGCTCTCTGTTTCTACCCCTGTGTATTTCCTGTATAGCAGCCGTCATGATATATAATTATTTCTTTTTCTGCTTTCTTATCCTTGTGTTCCACTATAATATAAGTTTCATGAGGATAGGGACCATGTCTATCCCGTTCTTAGTTCTTAATTGAATTTCTAACATCTATGTGAGCAGCTCCTAGTGATCTTTTGATAATTATTTGCCATATAGATGAACATAATCTGTAATGTAGGTAATATTGTGCCTATTTTCACATGAGAACCTGTGCCTAGAGAGGTGAAGTAACTTGTCCAAGGTTACAGAAGTAGTCAGTGACAAATGGGAAAAGATCAGATGCCAAAGTCCGTCCCCCCTGCCATTTGAGAAGCTATTTCCTTCATTAGTTTCTGGAAAGCCAAGGTGAATAGTTATATTATGAAAGTGGCTTGATTAAATGATAATGGAAATAAATTGCTCACATCATTAATTTCAAATTATGTTTAATTCTAATACTGTTAGATGATTTATATTATATAGAATTAAGGAAATTTCATAGTCAGCACATCAGGGTAAAATGTCCAAGACCTATTGATTATACTTTGTGCCAATTTTTGGCCTATTTCTGAAAACTGGATTTCTTGTTTATTTTGGAAAGTGTATTTTTTTTAAATGAACTTAGCTATGCATTAGGAAGTTATCACCCCAGCCAAGAGAAATACTGAAAATTGTTTATCTTTCTTTCTTCCCTCCTCAGCTCTCCTTACTCCCTAATATAAAAGAGAAGGTTGACAAAACTATTGTTTTTATTGAGCATATTATAAAAATCAGTTTATTATTTTAAAAACACAAAAATTAGTTCAAAATGTCATAGCCTTAAAAGTCTGTAAAGATTAAAAAATATATAAAATTGGCTTGCTTTGAATAATCTTTGTTTAAGACTATACTTTTATTTAATTTTAATTTTTAAATTATTATTTTTAATTAATTGATTTTTAAGAGACAGGATAATGCTCTGTTGCCCGGACTGGGGTGCAGTGACTTGTAGTCTTCAACTACTGGGCCAAGCGATCATTTTGCCTCAACTTCCCAAGTAGTTGGGACTGCAAGAGTGAGCCACCCCTCTTGGCTAATTTCAAATTTTTTTGTAGGGACGGGATCTCACTATGTTGCCCAGACTGGTCTTGAACTTCTAGACTCTAACAATCCTCCCACCTTAGCCTCCCAAAGTGCTGGGATGACAGGTGTGAGCCACCATGCCTGGCTAAGACTATATTTTTAAACTGAAGAACATTTTCTGCAATAGAAACTGAATGATCAAACTGGTGATCAAAGTCAGGTGAATATTGCAAAGAATATCCTTAGCCTGGACAAAGTATACATCAGAGATGATATTCTCACAATATAAGAGTAGATGTGCGCTGAGTAGAAAGGCCATTTTGGATATTTTCACAATAAATCTGTCTGCGAGAAATTGTAGGTCGCCACAGCTATAGTTCAGTCTTAGATGGATGTTGAATTAAATGCATATATGTGCTCTCCGAGTATAATGACTTTGACTTATAGTACTTTTTCAGCTTGGTGCTGTGAAGAAAAGTGGCTACTATAGTCTGAAAGAGTAGTTTTCTGTAGAGTCTGGAAAATGTTCTTATACCTTTAATGGTAACTTAAAAAATGTTGTCTACAGGGTTCTATATTATACAGCTGGAGGCAAAATCTGAGTCCATTTCACAGAAAACATGGAGCCTTGATCATTAGATTAGTTCCCATGGCGGTATGCACAATGATCAACTTTTCAATCTTAAGAGTCAAAGTGTGGGTTTGAGTATGTTGGGTAAATCAATGCCTTTTTAACTGCAAAAATGGAATGCAAAATATTTTGAAGATTTTTTTTAATACATAAGGAGTTGTAATGCTAGTATTTAGGGGAAATAACATTTCAAAAATAGGATGATTTTGAGGGAAAGTAAAAATTTAGTACATCGTGTTAATTTCCAAGTACCTATGAATGTAGAGTATGGTATCATAGATTGTGAGCTCCTAAAGGCAGAGGATACCTCTTATCCATTTTTTATCTTCCCATTGCCACTACACCTAGTCAACGCTAGATAAAGCTCTTTGGAGACACCCATCCAAAGGATCACAGACAAGCCTCGTTTGAAAACGTTTCAACAGGTAACTCCCTATCACACCAATCAGCTCATGCCGGTTTCGACAGCTGAGGCAGAATTTCTTCTCTTGAGTGAATATGTGCTTTTCTCTAACTTCCTCATGCTAGGTCTGTTCTCTGAAGCCTCACAGAACAAATCTGATCCATTTTTTTTTATCATGTCAGAAAACCCTTTAGACATTTGAAGGCAAATAGAATGATGCAAAATTTTAATGATGGTATGGCAAGCATCATGCTATAAAGTCATATTCCGACTTCTCCCTTTTAGGACACATTGGGTCTTATAGCAACCCCACCCCTACCCTGAGATAGAGAGAGAATATTCATACAACATAAATTTTGTGTCAATTTTAGGGGGTTTCTACATTCCCTAAGAACCCTCCTCTGCTCCCAGGTTAGGACTTCTGCTCCAAAATCTATTTCACAACATGACACTCCTTCCAGGACTGGAGAAAGAATTTTCCCATGTGTGGACAAGGAACACTGTGAATTCTTGATCTTGAGCTGAGTGACTACCAATGTTGAAAATCATATGAATGTTAATCATAGTAGAGCATGTAGTGAAACTGCCTTTGCAGAGAGTATGACAGTGGGAGAAGTCTAGCATGACTGACTCCATCTTGCTTCTGCCCTCACAGGTTGGTTCTCCTTGCTCATTCCTGGGTGTAGGCCAAGCTAACCATGGGAGGAAATTAGTTTATAGTTTAACTTTGAAGCAGGGATGATAATAGTCTCTCTCTAAAACGGACCCCCTCCTTGTGTGGGGTCTGAAACTGCCTTTCTAAGACTAATGAAAGCCCACAAGATTATGGGAGGGGGCTGAATTCTGCTATAATGTAAGTGTAGTTTTGAAGAATCCGTTATTGCTCAGGGGTCTTGTGGCCAGAGGTGACAAGATTTGTGACTTTCCCAATTGCTCCTATAAATAACATTACTATTGTGGAACCTGAGATTGGCCTTTTGAGGTGTTTTTCAAACGTTTGCATTCTGGCAACCAACTGACTCCACCAGGACCCATGACTCATGAATCAATTGGCTCTGTGCCTCCACCCAGAGGCTGACTCAGTACATGAGGACTGTTTTCCACCTTCCTTATGATATAATTCCCAACCAATCAGCAGCACCCATCCCCTACCCCCATGCCTGCCAAATTATCCAAAAAAACCTTAGCCTCTGAGTTCTCAGGGAGTCTGATTTGAGTAGTAAGCCCCATCCTTCGGCTTGACTGGCTCTGTGATTATTAAACTCTTTCTTTGCTGCAAAACCCTGCTATTCTCAGTGCATTGGCTTTTCTGGACAGCTGGCAAAATGAACCCATTGGGGGATTACAGTAGTGTCTGTGGAATAGTGAAATATTCAAAGAGAGATTTTGTTAAGTGAGTAGACCCCAGAGGTTGGAAAGTGGTTGGAGCTGGAGGCTTGGGAGTTATCAACATAGAGGCAGAAATTGAATTTAATTAATACAACAAATATATATTGAGCACCTGCGTGAACTGGGTGTTCTGTTAAGCATAGGGATAAAATTATGAGCATTAGCATGTGTTACTAGCTTTAGAGTTTGTATCTACTTGTTGGAGCCTCAGGGAGAACAGGTAGATAGAGTAAAAGAGACACCCCTATAGTAATAATTAAAAGGATATGTTCATTTATGTAAATATGACTTTCTAATTTTTTAGGAATTGAATTGAAATTCTGTCATTTTACTAAAGTTCGGAGATAGTAAAATGTCATCTAAATTTTGGGGGGGCTATTAAAAATGGCATTTAAATGTATGTACGAAATGAAAAATGAAGCAAGTGTTGTCATAGTTTGACAGGTATAATAACTTATCCTGTAATGCAAACAGTAACCTAATAGCAAGATGCTAATGTTGCTTTGGTGCAGGTGTTGCTAATTAGCTATTGGATTAGCCTGTATCATATTCTTTTCTCTCACCTATGCATAATATTTGTGCAAAATGCAAATGGAAGTTCTAGGCTGAAATGTTTAAGTGCCAATCTTAAACACTGGTTTGACCTTGAAACAATGAGAATTTTGAATTGGGCAGTGATTATGACCTAGTTGTAGTTTCGGTCTCAGTTAGATTCCTGGTTCTCCTCCCGACAGTCAAGGTTTACTGTCAAACAGGAAGTTAAACTCGTTTGGGGTCTGGCCAAGTGACTAGGTGAGAAGAAAGCCAGAAGTCATTTCTTTCTTTTCTAATTTTAAAATTTTTAATTTTTTGTGGGTACATAGTAGATGTATATATTTATGAGGTATATGATATATTTTGATACAGGCATATAATGTGTAATAATCACATCAGGGTAAATGGGTTATCTGTCACCTCAAGCATTTATCCTTTGTGTTACAAACAATACAAATATACTACTTTAGTTAATTAAAAATGTACAATTGAATTGTTATTGACAATAGTCACCCTATTGTGTTAGCAAATGCTAAGTCTTATTCATTCTTTCTAATTATTTTTTGTACCTATTAACCATCCCCACTTCCCTGCTCCCTGCCCTTGCCAATCTCTGGTAACCATAATTCTACTATCTCCATGATTTCAACTGTTTTGATTTTTCTCTCCCACAAAAAAGTGAGAACATGTAAAGTTTGTCTTTCTGTCCCTGGCTTATTTCACTTAACTTAATGACCTCCAGTTCATCCATGTTGTTGCAAGTGACAGAATCTCATTCTTCTTTATGGCTGCATAGTACTCCATTGTATATTTGCACTACATTTTCCTTATCCATTCATCTGTTGACAGATGTTTGCCCATTTTTATTTGGATTAATAGATTTTTTTCCTTTAGAGTTGTTTGAGCTCCTTGTATATTCTGGTTATCACTCCCTTGTCAGATGGGAATATTTTCTCCCATTCTGTGGGTTGTCTGCTCACTTTGTTGATTGTATCCTTTTCTGTAAAGATTTTTTAACTTGGCCAGGCGCGGTGGGTCACGCCTGTAATCCCAGCACTTTGGGAGGCCGAGGCGGGTGGATCACCTGAGATCAGGAGTTTGAGACTAGCCTGATCAACATGGAGAAACCTCGTCTCTACTAAAAACACAAAATTAGCCAGGCATGGTGGCACATGCCTGTTATCCCAGCTACTCAGGAGGCTGAGACAGAAGAATTGCTTGAACCCAGGAGGCGGAGGTTACGGTAAGCCAAGATTGTGCCATTGCACTCCAGCTTGGGCAACAGAGCAAGACTTCGTCTCAAAAAAAAAAAAAAAAAAAAAAAAAAAGATTTTTTAACTTGATGTGATCCCATTTGTCCATTTTTGCTTTGATTGCCTGTGCTTGTGGGGTATTATGCAAGAAATCTTTGCCCAGTCCAACATCCTAGAGAGTTTCCTCAATGTTTTCTTTTAGTATTTTACAGTTTGAGGACTTAGATTTAAGTCTGTAATCCATTTTGATTTAATTTTTGTGTATGGTGAGAGATAGGGGTCTAGTTTCATTCTTCTGCATATGGATCTTCAATTTTCCCAGAACCATTTACTGAAGAGACTGTCCTTTCCCCAGTGTATGTTCTTGGCATCTTTGTTGAAAATGAGTTCACTGTAGATGTATGGATTTTTTTTTGGGTTCTCTATTCTATTCTATTGGTCTGTGTGTTTGCTTTTATGCCAGTACTATGCTGTTTTAGTTACTATAGCTCTGCACTATAATTTGAAGTCAGGTAATGTGATTCCTCCAGTTTTGTTCTTTTTGCTCAGGATAGCTTTGGCTATTCTGGGTCCTTTGTGATTTCATATAAATTTTAGGATTGTTTTTCTATTTCTATGAAGAATGTCATTGGTATTTTGATAGGGATTGCATTGAATCTGTAGATTTCTTTGGATAGTATGGCCATTTTAATAATATTGATTCTTCCAGTCCATGAACATGGAATATCTTTCCATTTTTTGTGTGTGTCTTCTTCAATTTCTTTCACCAGTGTCTTATAGTTTTCATTACAGAGATCTTTCACTTCTTTGGTTAGGTTAATTTCTAGGTATTTAAGTGGAAGTCATTTCTTATTTACTTTTCCTATTTCTAGTGGTTTGATTGCTCTGAAAGAAAGAGCAGCAGTTACTAGACAAATAGGGATTGTTTGCTTTTTGCTTAGCAAATATTTACTGAATACCTCCCGTGTGACAGCACTTAGTATGTAGTAGGAATGATAAAAATATTTTTTGAGTGAAAATTATCACTGGAGCATTACAGAAAGAATTCCATAATTAATTTGTAAAACTTTGACTTACCTATAGTGAGAAAATTTTTCTGTTTGTGCGATTGAAGTGTGGAAGAGGTAGTCATAATACTCATCAAAGAGCAAATACTAGTTTTGGATAATGAAATGAGTCTCCTTCTGGAACAAGACAGTGGAAAGCCCAATGATCACGGAGGGAAGCTACATCTCGATGATACAGTCGGAAGATAGTGGAACCGTGTGGAGTGGAGGGCCTTGCTGACTCCTGCAGGACACGTAGCATGAGTAAGAAATAGACTCTTACGTTAAGAGAATTTGAGAGTTTTTTTCCTATTTAATGGAAGGTTTTGGGGTTGCTTTTTTAGCATCACATTACCTCATCTATCCTAATGCAAGAACTATTATGTACTTTTGATTCTCAAAAATTTTTGTTGTTGTTGCAGTTGTTGCTGTTGCAGCATTGTTTATTGTAATGAGACTGTGGACAATTAAATAATCATCGTTCTCAGGAAGCTTAAATTATGGTGTCCCATATCATAGAGTATCAGGAAGCTATTTAAAATAATGTACTAATATGGAATTATCCCTAAGAAATGTTGTTATAAGAAGAAAAAAGATACAGAATAGTGTTTACAGCTTTGATTAGTATTAAAAATATAGTAACTATCTATATACACATATATGCACACAGACACACATGAACAAATATAGTATTTTTATTATAAAATATACATAACATAAAACTTATCATTTTAACCATAAAGTATACATTTCAGTGGCATTAAGTACATTCACATTGTTGTGCAACCATCAGCACCATCCATCTCCAAAATTTTTTCATCTTCTCAAGTGGAAACTCTGTACCCATTAAACAAAAACTCCTTATTCCCACTTGGCCCAGCCCCTGGAAACCACCATTCTATTTTCTATCTCTGTGAATTTGAGCACTCTAAGTTGCTCATTTAAATGGAGTCATATAGTATTTGTTCTTTAGTGATGGCCTATTTCACTTAGCATAATGTCTTCAAGGTTCATCTGTATTGTAGCATGTGTCAGAATTTCCTTCCTTTTTAAGGCTGAATAAAATTTCTATTGTATGTATATATGACATTTTGCTTATAAATTTATTTATTGATGGACATTGGGTTGTTTCTACCTTTTGGCTGCTATGAACATAGATGCACAAATATCTGTTAGAATACCCGCTTTCAACTCTTTTGGTTATATACCCATAAGTGGAATTGCTGGATCATATGATAATTCTATATTTACTTTTTTGAGGAATCTCCATATTGCTCTCCATAGCTGCCGCACTATTTTATGTTCCCACCAACAACGCGCAAGTGTTCCAATTTTTCCATATCTTTACTAACACTTGTTAATTTCTGTTTTGCTAATTTTTTATAAATATTTTTTAGAGGTCTGGTTTTGCTATGTTGACCAGGCTGAACTGCAGCTCCTGAGCTCAAGAAATCCTCCCACCTCAGCCCCCTGAGTACCTGGGACTATAGGTACACCACCATGATGGGCGCTTTCCTTTTTTCTTTCTTTCTTTCTTTCTTTCTTTCTTTCTTTCTTTCTTTCTTTCTTTCTTTCTTTCTTTCTTTCTTTCTTTCTTTCTTTCTTTCTTTCTTT